>NW_008611461.1:0-71521 GCF_000691845.1 Merops nubicus
GAACAGTCACCATCTCTTTTTATGTCTCTTTGCTAAGTTTATCACTCCAGGGGAATGGAACACTACTGCCTATTCCAGATTCACTAAACAAGACTGTTCAACTGGAGAGTTCATATCACAACTGTCACTTTGTCCCTTCAGCTTAGAACATGGAACTGTTCGGGTCGGAAGGGACCTTCAAGATCACCCAGTTCCAACCCCCCTGCCTTAGGTGGGGACACCCCCACTAAAGCAGGTTGCTTCAAGTCCCATCCAGCCTGGTCTTGAACAACAGCAATGGGGCAGCCACAGCTTCCCTGGGCAACCTGTGCCAGTGTCTCACCACCCTCACACTGCAGAACTTCTTCCTTACATCTTAATCTCCCCTCTTCCAGTTTGAAGCCATTACCCCTCATCCTATCACTACAAACCCTTGTAAAAACTCCCTCTCCAGCTTTCTTGTTTTCACTTCAGCTCTGGAAATAACTGCTGTCAGAAATAGCTACTAACCAGTAGCAAATTCTGGCAAAGTTAGTGAAATTAGACAGCTGCAGAGTCAACGTAAGAATTAAACCTTTTTCTTGAGCAACCACTACAATGAGACCCTGGAGTCTGTATTGAAATATTAGGGCAAGAAAATAAAGACTAGGGGACTCCCAAAATTCATGTCTTTATGGCATCACTTTGAATCTCTGATACATTTTTCTCATACATTTGATATCAGAATTTAGCAGAATTTAATTTTGTGCATCCCCTCAGTCCTCACTCAAGTTACACAATATCCTTCCTTTTACTATAGGTAAATTTACTAAGGTACATAAACACCTTAACTTTGCTCTTAATGAACAACATTCTTAAAAGACTGAAAAACTCAGATTTTTATTGTTATTAATAATGATTTCAAAGAAAAAGCCATCTCAATCCAGAATTACCATGTAAAAACAGTCTTCTATTTGTTTTTTATTCAAAATACAACTTATTTTCAAGGAAATTTACTTCCACAGGCCACCTGCAGATGCTGCAGGGGACACTGTTGGAATTTCAATTTCAGAGGACACTTGTTGTTCAGAGCTTGCAGTATGAAGACCACATGTGGGTTTTTATTTATAAGGGTTTTTTTATTTATTTCAATGAAGCTGTAGGACTTGCAGATGATACTTCTACTGGAGGGAATGCATGTATGTGAAGGGAACTGAGAGTCAAAAAATCTCTTAAGAATGATTTACCAGCACTTTAGACACTTTTTCACATTCAAACCACAACAACGGTGTCTGATTGGTCTTTAAGAGCCATGATAAATTGGTTGGCAAGTATTCGTGTCAAAAACTGAAAGACAGAAAGGAAGAAAATATAGGATAGCCTTAGCAGCTCAGTCCAAAATCCTATCTACCCAGCAGCCAGTCTGTACTCATTGACAGAGAAGGGAAAAAGAGACAGGAATGGGGCAAGAGAGAAAGTGTGTGAGCGATTAACAGCAAGCAGCAGAAGTTCTCAGCATAACAGCTGATATTTATGCCCAGGATGCTCAGTCTTTCCAGTGCTTGCTTTCCAATAGATCACAAGCTCCTGAATCACTTCATCAGCCCACACGCTGTGGGCTGTGCAGTCCACGTCCTCTCCGTGCTCTGAGCAGGCACCCCAGCCCCAGTGAGCACAAAGCAGGGTGGACAATTCAATACCCCACTCGGTTCAGATAATGTGAAAGATGTCTAATCCTACAGACTAACACACTGCTCATGATCCTTCTCCAGGAGTGTGGTTAAAATGGGAAGCTCTGAAGAGTGAAGCCTGGTTCCTGACCTCAGCCATGTCACTGCTCACCATGGTTAAGGTTTCTTGGGACTGTTTGCAGAAATTTAGAAACACATTCTATATGTTCTCTCCTTGCCTGTGAAAAAAAAAATTGTGGAAGTTTCATTGTCTACTTATAAATACTTAAATGTGCTGGTGGAGAAGGTTGTGCTAGCACAAAGAGTCCCTCTTGGATCCAGACTATTCAGCTGTCCTGGGGGTTCCTACCCAGCCATCTGTGAAAAACTTCTGCCTTGGGAACAAATACTCTTTGAGCTTCCAATTCCTGACTGCAGGTCTCCTCGTGGAACTGCTTCCAGCAGGTATCTCTGCTGCTTAGCAGGCAAGCAACACCATTTAATTTACCATTTCACAAGAATAAAGTTTCCTACACTTTTTCCACCCTTCCGCTATCAATCTGCTCTGGCACAAACCTTTGTGTCATCATTTCCATGGAGTCATGTAGACAGTTTTACTTTAAAAAACCCAAAAATTTCCAGAAGTTTTTGTTGAAGCATCACTTTGAAGACCATGTGTGCACATTTCAGAAATGCCACATTTGCTTTTTTCAGTCATTGCTGTTTTTTCCCCCAGCTCTTAAGAATTCATGAACAGTCTTCCAGCTGAAACTTTGCATCCAACCTGGTCAATCTAGAAAAGTGCCAGCTACAGAGTGTCACAAAGCATCTCAAGCAAACCCTCCATTTCCAGTGATGTTAACCTTTATTTCAGTGTGGTTTAGAACAGTCAGAACAGCTTCTTCAGAAGCTGTAAAATCATTACTTTTTTTTTTTTTACTTTTGACTGAGGAAAGAAGAATAATCTGTGTATCAAGCTCTTTCACATGGATTTAGTGTAATAAATCAATGACTCCCGTTATCTCTGATGCACAAAGGGTGGAGAGATTGCAATGGATTAAACGAGAACTTTGAAGGGGACCATCAAAAGCCAGTTCAGGCAGCAATGTCATAACAGCACGACGATACCCATGGCTCTTGACACCCTGGCAAACTGCACGCTAGGCAGCACTAGCTAAGCCCAAACCAGAGCTTGGAGTCCTTTATGAGGAGATGCTATCAAAACAGAAAGTGCAATGGAAATCACAGATGAACAGAATCCCTGTAAGTAAATCCTGGCAGTGGGTCTCCCCTTCATACACACTCATGTTTCTCTTGACTGACTGTTGTGCTGAAATAAGTTCATCTGACAAGTCTGATTTTTTCCTCTACAGATCACTGTACTTTTCCAGCACACACACAAAAAGAAACCAACCCAAGTATAAATCATGTACTTGCTGAAATGCTTCAATTGGCATGTTATCTCATGTTAGAGCAAGGTACTAAGATCTCTGTTGTAGAGATGGGGTATTTTTTTGTTAGGCAAATTGCACTGATTTTTTTCCTTTATATAATGCTTCTGTAGGATATTCAACATTTTTCTCTCCTCTGATAAAAGACATAGACTGATAACTCAGTATGTATATAATGTTCTTCACTCGTGTATTTCAAAATACAGATAATCATCACCAATTTAATAATGAAAATCCTGATACAAAGGTCTCTTTCTTCTCATTCCAGCAGTAGAACATGGAACAACACTTGTGAGTCTGAATGCTCTGTTCAATACATTCTCCAAGTAATTTACATCCCATTAGAAAATAATTAGACTGGCTCAGTCTACAAAATGACCTTAAGGAAAGTTCAGGAATTTCGGGTCCTAGGATGTGTACCAGACTCCCACGCCTGCTCTAAACAAGTCTTAACATCAACAGTTCAGTGAACATTGAAACTAAAAAACTCTGTTCTCCTTTAGTCCTATTCCCCCCGCCACAATAATCTCAGCATTTATCTTCTCTAAGATAGTCCTTGTTCCAGCATCCCCTTTCCTTTCTTCCTTCCCCCACTCGTGTCTCCCAGGCTCTCCAGCTCCCACCTACGCTGCTTTCCTATCTGTCTGGGTGACAGGCAGTATGTGCAACATTTATACTGGCTGACCAGCTAGTCATTGTGGGCCAGCTTGTTGGCAAGATGATGCCTCAGATTGGGTAACGTTTGAATTCTGTGCATGTGTCTTTTTGTAAGAGCATCATTTCACACATCTTCCCTTTATTCAACTCTTCTTTACCACAAAATTCACAGAAACTGAATTCCCTTGAGGTCCCAAGCTGAAAAAGAATATATGATGTCATACTGTCTGGAGACAGGGGTGGAGGTAGATGGTAGAGCTGTCTTCAGATGCATCACCAGGCTGCAGAGAAAGGGTGAGTATTTGATGAGTAGGATGAGGAGAGGATTGAACTTCATCACCAAATACTCAGATTAGACATGTAACAAATTATCTGAGGCCTTTCAGTACTTAAAGGGGCCCTGCAAGAAAGATGGGGACAGACTTTTTAGCAGGGCCTATTGCAATAGAATAAGTAGTGATGATTTCAAACTAAAAGAAGGGAGATTTAGACTGGATCTAAGGAAGAAGTTTTTGACACTGAGGGTGGTGAGCCCCTGGCCCAGGCTGCCCAGAGAGGTGGTCACTGCCCCATCCCTGGAACCATCCCAGGGGAGGTTGGCCGGGGCTCTGAGCACCCTGCTCTAGCTGCAGATGTCCCTGCTCCCTGCAGGTTGGGCTAGATGATGTCTATTCAGAACTGTCCTCCTTACTCATCGTTGTCCTATCCTACCTCAAGTTATGAAGCATTCAGGCAAGGTTTTATTTTGTTCCTTTACTAGTACTATGATTTTTTCCCCCCACTTGAGTAAAATTGTTAAATGCACCAGTTTCCCTTTAAAAGCTGGATGACCCTGCCAGCTGAGCCAACACGAAGTGTTTCCAAAGAAGTTTCTTGCTCATCACAGTAAGGAACAAAATATTTTCAAACCCCAAACTTCAAAATCCCAGACGCTCTTAAGTCCTTCTCAACTAAACTGCGTGAGTTTATGGTCAAAACTGCCTAAGAAAACCTTCTAATGGAGACTGAAAACTGTAAATGCTCTCAAGTTTATTAAAAAATGATTTGACACCAGCACAGACTATTTCAACTTTTTTCCTCACATCGCAGAGCTAGACACACTTCTCAAAATATTTGCTTTCAATAAAGTGACAGCAGCCCCTCGTGAAGTGTTATGTAAGAGCCAGTATTTTATTTTTTGGTTATATTTCATATTATATTCTCTGTTGAATAAAATGCTTTAAAAACATTAATGTAATATAGAATTTCAGACTCTTAATCATTTTGACAGGTTTTCTGAAACTCTTCACAGCAACGTTTGAGTAAAACCCCCATGCAATGGCCAGCACTGAAATAGGTGCAGAACTGGGGGGAAGGGGAGGGAAGGGCTAGAAAGGTCTCGGCTCTAAAACACATGCATTCATTAGAAGGGAAAAATGCCTAGAAATTTGGCACAAAGAAGAGTGTTTAAATGAAGCCTGCCTGAGGGGATAGCCCTGACTTGTACTCTTACCAACTGGATGGATATCATGTGACTCCTAACAAGTATTACATACCAGGTTAAAAAATCTCTCCATGAGAAACCACAACAGCAGGCAACACTAGGTACAACTACAGAGACAACACTTTCAAAAGGGGAAATGCTTCTAGCCTGATGCATATTCTGCACACAAACACATCCAGGCAAAATCAACAATAAGCCAAAACCAAAATCCACTATATGCTGTACTTTTAAGATGTTCATTAAAGATGAATTTGGATCCAAACTTAATTAACAAATAGAGTTTCAGGACAGCGTTTTTTGCACGCTGATTATTTTATGCCTTAACTGCAGCTTTTCAGTGTGTCTTCATCCAATGTATACTTTAACTTTTAGACCTACGTTCAAGTTGTCTTCATCTCACATCTTAGCTCTCTGCAAGGAATATTTAATATTTAAATGCCAGAGTCCACATGCCAATTTATGTGCTCTCATCTGAAAATCAGATCCACGGTTGAAACCCAGCAATGGACTCAATGTGCACTTGGTTTTCCAAACCACAATTATGCAAAAAATACTTCGGAACCAAAACAAAGCAGCTTTCCTTCACACTACAGAAAATTCCTGTATTGGCCTGAAGCCCTCGGTATTCACTGTCCCCATAACACATGGGTAACTAATTTTAAATAGCTATAAATAAAACACACAATCTTTCATATGGGTATCTATTATAGTTCAAACGCTGTAATTGGGGACATACACGTAGCTGTCAAATGCCAGTGCTTTTAACTTTTTGTTCTATATACTGCTTGTTTTGGAGAAAGCTTGAATTGACAAAACCTCACGTGTTGCTTTTCAAAACATCACAGTTAGCAAAGTAAAAGTTAACATAGATTTTATAGGTATATGTTGCAATACTGTCAGTATCACATTCAAACGGAGACAACTCCCTAACAAACTACTGGCAATTTAAGGAGCCACCTTTACCCGTTTTGCTTTTAACTTACAACAGAAATGAATATTCTGTACGAGCCACTTGCCCAAGAGCAGCGTCGGGAGGTGGGGAGGCTGCTGAAGTGTTCTGCTCCTGCCCAGTTTCACAGCTGCAGTTGACTAGCAAGAGAAGGTCGAGTGATCAAGCCGAGGTCAGCGAGTGACTCAGTGCAGCAGGATGACGATCATTAACACTCCTGGCTGCCAGGCTCAACCCTCCTCCTGCTACCACATACGCAGCCTCTACCAGCTGTAGCACAGACCCGACGGACTGGTGGCACCAGGCAGAGGGAGGAAGGGCAGTTTCCCTGCCCACAGCAGTCTCCATCCACACCCTCCAGCTCCAGCAGAGCTCTGCCAACACGTCTCGCGTGCGGCCTGCCGGGCCTGGGGTTCGTGCCCTGGGCCCCGCGGAACAGCGCCCGCTGCCGAGCCAGATGGGGAGGGGGCTCTGGGACCAGACAGTTAACTGGGAAATCCAGCAGCCCACTGGCCCCACAGAAAGCCAAGAGCCTGATCAGAGCCCCACAGACACAAACCTCCCAGCCGGGCTGGCTGCGCCGCTGTTAGCCAGTGTTGTGTCACACAGGAGTTGAAATGGCACTGCCTGAGCCACAGACAAAGCCAGTCATTGCCAGTTAGCACCAACACCATAGCAAACCAAAACACTAATGAAAGGTCTGTTCATATCCTGCACACAGCAATACCTGGCTGTAAATACCCACGTATGCTATAGCTAGAATGACAAATACAACTTCATCTAAAGGTTGCTTCCTTGGTGGAAATTCCCCCACTCCAGATTAAGATTCTGACATTTTCTTCAATCAAAGTCATAGATAGAGCTGGGGCAGCAGTGTCCCCTGACCCACACCAACTAGCTTTAATCAAGCTGGTACCACCACTCATGAAAACATGCTCACAGAGGCTTTGCTCGCTGAGACCACTGACAACACATCCACACTGCTCCAGATTCACAGCTGTTGGTGACCACGGCCTGAAGACTGAGGTTTGCTCAGTTGTCTCTGAGTGGGATCACAGGCAAGGCCCACAGTACTTTGAATCCAAAGTCACATGAAAAATTTTCTCATAACCCAGTTTGGTATATCCAAGAGGCCTGGACAGTCCTGGAACTGTCACCATTTCTCAGATTTGTGAGCACTTTTCTGAAGCATCTGTGGCTCACCTACTGATGTTCTGTAATATCATTAATCAATCCCATCTGATACCCTGGAATTCCTCTGTGAAACCTAGAATCAGTTTCACCACATTGATTCACTGCCAAAATCCTTCAGCTGGTGTCACAGGGATGTGGCGTTTGTCAAGCAACAGCACTGTGCAGGATACAGCTTTAACAGGCAGCCTCGTCTGCTCCTTAGTCCATGGCACAGGATCATGTGGAAAGACTCGAGAACGGAAAACAGATGGGAGAGATCTAACTCTTGAAAGGGTAACACACTTATACTATACCAGTGCTTGATTTGTTTTAGGTAAGGACATCAGAGGTACAGCTCAAAACTAAACATACCTGCATAGATGCCAATATAGAAATTCTATGTTTCCTTAACAACTATAACTATTAAAATATTCTAATAGTTATTAATTACACTAGTGTTATGCAGATTCCATTAATTGGTTTTGATGAAGGGATGAGGGAAGAGACAGAGAGAGAGAAAACCTGAAAGTTATGTCTATGGCATCAGTGGATAAATTTTGAAGTTATGAGATAAGCTTAGGATGAATGGGGAGACAGGACTTAGCCAAAAGGAAAATAAAAGCAGTTCTCTTGAGCCTTTGACACACAGACTGACCCTCTAATTGTCTCTGCCGAGCAGCTTGACACACCAAGCACTGTCTGCATTTCTAAGTGTCATCATCAGCATCTTGGACAGGTATAAGCAGTGAAGTGGCAAAGAGTCAGATGCAGGCTGAGGTAGCCAGCAGGTTCAGCTGCAGCTGTCACCCCAAGGGCCAGGGCCACCGTCCTGCTGCACTCCCACATACACTGTCTCTTGAAGGTGGCATTTTCCAAGGTGACACCACCTTCATTCTGCTGCTGCTTTAAGGAATAGTTCAGATCTCAGACCAGTCAGTCCCAGACAGCAAAGGATTTACAAAACACAACAGCAGTACTTGTACAGCACCTTTTATCCTAAGAACCTACAATAAAAATATAGAATAAACCAAGTAATGCCTTTAACTTGAAGACAGTTCCTTCAGTCATTAAAAGAATAATAGATCAAGAAGAATGGAATTAGCACAGTGCATAGGTCCTTATTTACAAGTTATCTGTCCCCTTTTCAGTCCTGGGCTTGGTCTTTTAAGCCAGATAAACCCGCCTCCAGCTGGCGAATATTTTGGATTCCATTCCCAAGCATTCAAGACTTCAGTCACTAGAGCTCTTAAAATTCAAACCGCACAGAGAGTGCTTGATCACATCTACAAACTAGATGTTCTTCTCTCAGCCATCCCCACTGGAGGGTGTTCTGCAGGAGAAAGAGAACCAAGTCCAGTCCCTTAAGCAAAAGGACTGCTTCACCAAAGTAGGAACATGACCTTGCAGGTGTCAACCAGCATCAGACCAAAGAAACTCCCAGGAACTGATGCCATTCCTCTAATGGATCATGTACAACAAAGCCCTTCATTCTTAGTTAGTCTTTGTATTGGGGAGATCCTAAATCAGCTCCTTCAATGGCAGTGAAAGACAGGTATACATTTCTAATAAATTTTGCTTTGTTTTTACCAGAAAAGCCAAAGGGGTTTCTAGAAGTTGTACAAAAAGTAGACATCTCAGCTGCTCCCAGGTCGCAGCAGTAACCCAAGCCCTTGCCATGCGAGGTAGCACATCCTCAGTCTTCTGTTTGAGGACAGATGAGGGCTGAGCCCTACTCAACTGTTATAGAGAAGACCTCAAACCAGAGAGAACACCTTGCTTCTCTCTGCTGTAACGAATCTGGACATATGGAAGGAGGCAGTGATGCCTGTGTTCTTTTTGGCCTAGGAAATACCATCTGCAGCTGTGAAATTCACACGAGCACCGAGTTGGTAAAGAAAACAGATGGCAAACAGAAGCAAATGGTTAAAATGTTCCCTCCACTGCAACACATGTGAAATCCCTTATTCCAATGGGCTGCAATAAACCTACGACTGTCAGTGCACATATAATGTGTTGAAGAATTTTTCTTCACAAGGAAATAAATCTGATTTTTATCTAAGCTGGCAGTAAACAGGGTCAAATATTTAACTGTTTCTGTGGCAACTTCCCTATTATTTTTCAATTTTATTTTATTTTTTTATAACACCAATAAAGTCAGAATGCTGCATAGCTACAGATCACAAAGATGGGTACAAAGGTGAAGAGGGTCCGTGGCAAACACCAACTGTCAAATGAGGAAAGTAAATGTTTATTGTAAAGAGCAAGCTGTGGTGCCAGAGTGAGGAATTTTGCTTCACCAACGCTGGATTTATTGTGCATGGTTTAGTCAAGTGATTTATATGGATTACACCACATTTTCCCTTTTTGTAGCTTGCCTTGATAATCAAAAAATCGTTTTGTAATTTACATTAATAGCTCTGCAACATTGTGGAAAATATTAAAAGAGACCTTTATATTTTTGGCACCTCCTACTGTGGAGGACTGCACACAATCAACGCTCTTTTGAACTGTTCCAAAGGGTTTGGCAAGGGTTTGAGGTACACCCAAAATGTCATGAAAGACCCTGTACTGAATCTTCAGAGAAGCTGATCACTGAATGTCCAGGTCAATAGTTTTCTTAGGCCCGAGTCCGCAGCACGCCCCTGCCAGCAAGAAAAAACATTACACATACAAGTCCCTTCCATTGTCTTAACTCAGTGGTTTATAATAATAATAACAAAAATCCCCACTATAGACGTGTGATTTCCACAGTCATTGGACCCCGAGTTGGGGGATATTTGTCAAACCATAAAGGGATGCCACCAGAGAAGATTTCAGAAAGAATTCCATTGGGAGCTGGGCTTTCAGCACACGTTGCTGCCTCACCAGCACAGGCAAAACAAAGGCAGCAGAGAAAACTGCTGTGTAGTAACCCAAAAATGGAATTCAGACAAGCCTGAGATTTTGATCATCACCACTGTTCTGACCTCGGACAGCAGTTCTTTTATTTTCCTGTTTACATTTTCTTGTCAATAAAAAAAAACCCAAACTCCTATCTCAGAATGGGGTTGGGTGAGCAACTGAAAAGAAAAACTGGAAAGTTTTGTAAGTGCAAAGAAATTAGCTCTTATGGAAGGTGGGTGGATGCACCACACAGTGCTGGGAGTGCTTTTTAACACGTCCACAGCTCAACCTGGGGCCAGCCATGGTAAAATTGCCATCAAGACTGGTGTGCTGGAAAGAAAACAAGAAAAAAAGCAAAACCCTACAACACAAAATTGAAAGAACCTTAATGAAAGCTGTATGGGCTTGAAGCATTTTACCTGCCAATTCTTAAAATGGCAATTAAGAAGCTCCCCTACCAAAAAAAAAAAAAGGCATAAAATATAGGATGAAATGCATGGTGGGTAAGAATGGGAAGTGTGGTGAGGTTGATTCATGGCCCCCAATTCCAGCTGAAGGCAAACTTTTTCCAAAACTTCCCATCAGGATTACGTGGCTTTAGCACATCTGTAAGTGTTAATATCTTGCTTTTCTTCCACCCCTTTTGTGCCTCCTTCGTGAGTGTCAGGAAAATATGAATCAAACCAGGATCTGAGCCCATCTTGGGCACTGAGCACTGATACTAAAAGGTATCTCTGCTCGTACACTCTATATTTGGAATTATTTAACAAATTAAGACACATTTTACTCCCCCCTTTTTTTTATTATTAGTACAAGAGAAAATAAATAACAACTAGTGTAAAACACACCAAGAGATACTGAACAAAATGCTGGTCCACAGAAGAATTAGTTATTTCCCATGTGATTCTCAAACTAGAGAGAGGGCTTTGGAGCACTGGTTCAATTTCCTAGAGAAGATAAACTGAGAAGCACCACTAAGAAACATCTTTCTGGTTTTTGAGCTGTCAGTCCCCCCACAAGCAGAATGACAAAGTGTGGTGGCAGAGCTCTTGCTGCCTTGGCCCAGAAGTTCTCCATGCCCTGCCAGGCTGCCCGCATGGCACGAAGAAGATGAGGGTCAACTTAAACCAAAGCTTTGCTATCACTAAGCCATCAGGCCTACAGACTACACATAGCCAATGCCTCAACTTCATGATTTAAGAACATACAATTTAAACTTTTGCTGCTAAGCCAGCACCAATGCTTGTTCCAAGGATATGCAAGAGCTATAGCAGCTTCTCCCAGGGCCAGAGATCAGTAAGTCTAGTAGAAGGCTGGAGACACCTAAAATTTCCCTGTATACGTGTCTCTTTTTATGTGCAGTGGATCACCCTAGAAAAACTCCTTCCAAATACTCTAAGACTATCTGAATACATGGTATTTGGATAACACAATGTTTGAACAGAACAGAGTAAGAGGAACAAAGCTGACTTTTATAGTGCCACAGAAAGAAGAAAAATCTCAAACAAAAAACCAACCTGTATCTCAGAGAGGCATCTCTTTCTCATATATGGAACATTAAGCAGAAGTAATCAGGTAGAACAAGCCTACACGTTTAAAATAAAGCCACAGGCATCAGTTCCCCTCACGAAGTGTAACAGTGATCAGATCTGTTAACTACACATCAGATAAAAGCTGTGATGAATTAGCACCAAAGAACTAGGCACTGGATTTTCTCTGGTTCTTGCTGTTCTGCATCACTGGGATTCCAGGAGTTAGCTAAAATCTAACTACATATGAACAGGGTTGACTTCCAAATTTTTGCAGCTACTAAGATACCAGTTACTGTTAACATCTGGACCAGTTCAGCTTCAGAATCCACCCAAGCCTGAGTTAATTCCATATTCAATCATATTAATTCCAACCTCAACAGTGACAATATGTAAAACTTGTCCACAAGCTGAACAAGAAGGAGGAAAGGCAAAAATTTATCTCTTAAAATAAAATACCAGTGATTAATAAATCACATGTTTATATCTCTTTGGAGGAATACTTCTAATACAAAGCAACTCCAGCCAGAGCATTCCATGCCAAATCAAATACTCACATGAAAAGAAAAGACAATTTCTGCCAGTTCCTATGTCCAAAAAAACTTGAAAAAATTGGAAAAATGGAAGCATTTGCCCTCTTCCCAAGGAAACTCAGAGTGCTGGGCACCAGGAAACATAATGTTCCCACTGATCTCCAGTAACAGATGAATAATAATAATTTTAGAGTTATGAGAAGTAACTTGAGGCATTCCACTATGTGAAAACAAAACAAAACAAAAAACCAAAACAAACTCCTTTTGATACTGCAGAGAATTTCCTAAAAGATAACTGCATTGTATAAGAATTCAGATCTCTCGTCCCTCCTGCACTGTCCAGCTGTAGATCAGATTCTTTCCCCCCATGGTAGTTACAGAAGATTTGGAAGAGCTGTCAAAACCACGAGTAAATTTTACCAAAAAAAAACCCCACACCAAGGAAGAGGAAAGGCAATAGCTGCAGGAACACTTTAGTCAAAGTACTACCAAGGAGCTGAAGACTAGTGGAAATGGTCTTTCCCTCACAATGAAACAAAACAAACAAATATTCTCCAGAAATACAACTACTATTTTTGGAAAGTCTACACATTTACAGTCAATTTGAGATTTAAACAAAGAAAACCAAAACAGCCAGCAACAATTAAAAAAAAAAATAATTAAAAAATCTACACACACACACAAAAACAAACAAAAAAAAACAACAACAAAAAAACACCCAAAAAAACCCACAAGCCAACCCAAAAACTAAAACAAACAAAACCAAGAAACAACTGAAAATAAAGTATACCATAACTGACAACCAGGACTTTTCATTCTAGCTCCATTTCTCACCAACCTCCCAAACTGCAAACCCATTTCCCTTCCCCCACCAGTGAAGACATCAGTGATGAAGACAGCCCTGACAAAGAATACAAAAAGTTTAGTGGCTTTTTGATGAGAGACTCAGACCCAGCTCCACATGCCACCAAAGCAAAGGAGTCTGGAATACACATCATATGTTCTTTAGAGTGTCTTCATCTCCAGGGATATTTTTTTTTTTAAATTGGGGTTTCCCTTTAAAGCTTCCTAGTCCCCTGTCCAGGCACTGACATGTCCATGCTTTGCCTCACAGTATAACTGCAGCAACAGCAGCAGTCTACACACACCTGGGGAGCCAGCCCAAAACAACTCTTCTGATTTTGGTGCAAACACTTGCACTCTTTCTTTCTTTTTCCTGAAAAAAAACTCCTCCTGACATACTGATTCTCTGACAACCTTCACCCATCATGGCAACCTGAGATGCTTCAAAGTTGCCTCTGCTCTCCAGAGATGAATCTATCAAGTAACACGGCCACGTTCTTCACCAGCTGGCTTCTCAGGATTTCTCTCTACCTATCTTTCCTCTGTTATGGCAACGTTGAGTTTATAATCTCCATTTTGATAACAGAAGTAGATAACATTCTTAAAAACTAAAATAATCCCAGGTTGAATATTCAACTAGTGAAGGTCAGCTTCCTGACAAAATCATGCAATGAAGACAAACCTGGCCTTTTCAGAAGATCCATTTTGAACAGATGACATGCCAAAATAGTCAACTGAGAAACATCAGCAGTCTCACCAATTCTTTTTAAAAAAAAAAGCGTTCCCTTGCCCAACTAATTCCAAGTTCTTTAAAAAAAAAAAAAAAACCACCATGCCTTAAGTTCCACTCTATGAAACATGAGCCATATTGAGTCAGTTCTGGCAAAATCTATAGGAAATGCCAAGAACAAGTTTTGCTGGAAATGTTGTTTAACAGAATAACTGAGAAAACACCGATAACATTAATCTGTAATGGCACAGAGCAAAGAGGCCAAAGAGAGTTAAGAAAATGTGACTATTTCCTCTCCATTGTAAGGTTTTAGATTCTGCTATGGCAGTAAAGTCAGCTGCTGTGCTGAAAACATCACCCAAAGGTAAAGATAACCAGCAAAGAGAGCTGGCATTCTGCCTCTGATCTTGAAAAAGCCAGCTGCAGTAGGGAGACCTTTTCTTTAGAGGTTTCTCTTGTAGCTGTGTTGTGCTCACCTACCTGCCCACGGTGGTCTGCAGTGCAGATGGTGGGGTTTTAATATTGTGCAGAGAGAGAAAATGTGATCGTTTGACTGGAGCAGAAGTTATTTTTAATCCACTGTACCCAGCTGTACATGACAACACAGGTAGAACCTAGAAGAGAAGCACATCTCAGATTGTCTATTAGATGAGCTCAAAGGTCCATCCAGCCAACCTTAAATAATTGATTTTGTTACTTATTAGACATCCAGTTAAAGTAAGTATATGAGACTTCCTTTCTTTCCCAGCCTCAACCTATTTTCAAATTTTCAAAGTTATTAATCCTCAGTAAGCTTCTTTCTCATGAGCTTTTCTGTCTCTTCTGAAACCTCCATAAGCTTGCAGCAGCCACCACGTTCTTTGACAAGTTCCACAAGTCTGGTACCCATCATGTGAAGAAACATTTTGAAAGGATCCCTATTAGTTTCATACACCTTATTTCTTATACTAGAAGTAATAAACACTTGAACCCCTTTGTGCCACTACTGACTGTGCAGTATCCACCATTTTGTTACTCATTTCTAATACTGAATTACCCACATTTTTTTTCTTTACCTTTTTTTTTTTGTTCTCTGATGCATTTTCACTTCTTTTAAGTCCTTTTAGAGACACAGGTGGTACTTAAGAAGTAGGCAAGTCACAGACTGAACTCTAATCTGAATCTACCAGTTCACAATAATTTATTTTCTTCCCTCCACTGCCAGGTACTGAGAAGATCTTTCCATGGAACTGTTGTCAGCACTCCCAAAACCTTATTTTTAAGTGGTAAAGGCCACATTTTACACACTAAGGTAGCATTACCATTTCCCCACATGCATAATTCTGTGCAGCATTTATTTACACTGAATTGGATCAGCCATTCCATTAAGTCTTTCTTAAATTTATCACAATTTATGGTTTTTCTTTCATAACACATCAATACGGCACATAATCCTACACACTGTGACACAGACTTGAAATTTTAAGGACAGAGTTGATCTGGGGTGATTGAGTATATTTTTAGAAAGATATTACAATGAATTATTCCAAAGAGAAAAGGTTTTTATGGGATGATATTCAATTCTGCCTGCTACTAGAAAAATACATCACGATAGGACTTTCCAAGAGTTCTCAGAGGTTCACTGCTTTACTTCAAAAGGAGCTCAGCTGCAACTCACTGCACACATCTTTTCTTTCAGCAGAACTGTGACAAAAGAGTTTTGCAGGAAACTGCAGCAGAAGGTTTTGAATCCCTCTGTCCTGCCCCCTAAGGCAGTCAAACAAGCCTTATAACTAACCACAAACAGTGCTGCTAGAAGGGGCTGGAGCACCCAACTCATGCCATGAGAGAACTCAGTGACAAAACCAGAGCCTTGGTCACTCTACCTTTACACAGTACAGGAAACCTTCATTTTTTAAATTTTTTTAATGCAAAGCAGAGCAGCTTTGACAGGTGAGAAACTGTTCTCACCATACACCATGTATAAGAGGGAGGAACAGGTGCTTTTCCTATTTCACTTACAAAGGCAACAGAAGGGTTAACAAAGCAGTTTGTCCACGTTTAACTCTTGTAAGAGTTCTCTCAGCATGGCTATAGGTTAAAAAAATAAATCTCAGAACATTTCATTACTGGCTCCCAAGACAGCTCATGCAAAAAGAGCATCAGGGTTCTCACCTTGCCAAAAAAATTCTTCCAGCCTGGTCAGAAACAGGAATTTAAGCCCCTCTTAAAAATATTGGTATGTCTGAATCTTACACATCTCCGTGGTTTCACAGTACACAACCTAAAGTGACAGTGGAACATTTGCTCTGAGACACGGCCTAGGCTGGAAGTTTACAGATCAGACAAGTTAATGGAAGAAACTCAGAAGGTTTTGAAGTGCAGTCTGTCTGAAACAGTTCTTGAACACTAAATTCATGGAAGAAAGTCTAGGGAAGTTATCTCAAAAATAATACAGCAATATTTTCCCCTAAGCATTTGCTTCTCCCTGGATACAACAAGGTCCTATAGTGTAAGACCTCACACCTTATCTAGAGTAATTAATAATTCCTGTGTCAGCACCAAGACAGATGAATACCGTGGAGACTCCTGTGCCAGCTCGTGCCATTTCCATCCACAAGCAGGCAACGCAGCCTGGAAGATGGTTTGAGATTCAGGGCTTGCAGCTGACTGGTTGAACCAACCTGCTTTATCAGAGGGCACGAATCAGGCTGGGCAGTTATCTCCCAGTGATTATGGAAAGACTGTGGAATGTCTAGGTTGCTTTCCCAACTTTATCCCAGCAGTTACGTGCCTTATAGGACAAGCCCATTCATTTCTTTATGACTAAACTTTCCCCACTGGAGGAAGCTTTCACCTTTATTTTAAAGCAGTTGTGTATTAAAATAGAAAAAAAGTCGTGCTCATAACACGTCATCTTTTTCCTGTAGTTATGAAAGGGGATGGATGTCTTTTATCCTTGTGTTATTCTGGACTCTTCTTTGTAACAGCTCTGAAAAATGTGAAGCCATCTGGTAGCAGCTGTGTCCTGACTGCACACCTGTGCTCGAGCTGAAGTGGGGAAAAGTTCAGGGAGGATTATACTCTAGGTGCCAGAACGTCTCACTTGTTCCAGAAATATCACACAGATTTAATATGCCCCCCCACACTTAACTGGTTTGTACTTTACTCAGAACATACAGATGAGAAAGAGCAAGTGATTTCTGGAGAGCACAAAGCCCTTGCTGCTAGGTGCACAGCAAAAGTTTCCATGAATCTCTGTTGATCCTGGACCTGCACTTGCAAAGCTATATTGATTCAAGACAAAAATAGGCCATTGGCTGGGCACTGAGGCTTTCCATAGATATCTGCTCATCAGCAAGCCAAAGCAAACTGCACTAACAGTGAGAAAACATCATTCTGAGCAACTAGACAATACCAAGCTTGGTAATGTCTGCAGCTGCAGGGACCATACAGTCAAGGGCCATCAGGGAGTACTCCCAGGATAGTATCTCTGATTATCTCCTTATCTACCCTTCCTCTAAATTCAGGAAAATAAGAAAGCTGTGTGTGCAGGACACACAAAGGAGAACCTGCCAACCTGCACAAGTTCAGCACAGGACAAGCTAAATAGGTCACTAATGATTCTCTTTTGGAACATTTCAAGTTAGGTAACTGTCTTCCCCTTTATGGTATCCTTAATTCTTGTAGTTAATAATTGTGTAGATTTCACGAGCATTCAACAGATGCCCCAAAGTGCCATGGGGACATTTTTTTTTGTATTAAACAATCTGCATGAGAGACAATTTCCTTCTCACCCCCTCATCTCTTTATTAGTCCATCAAAATGAAGCAATGCCATATCTAGGCTAAGCTTAGCTGCTCTCAAAATCCTTTCTACAAGACATGAGTCACATTTAGATGTGCTCTCTCTTTAAAATCCATGGGCCCTTCCATTCTAGCTGGTACTGACAAGGTGTCACTTGCAAGAGTAAAGGAAAAAGTATTCCCCAATGGGAACAGAAGATCTTCAATACATGGTTTGCCAGAGCTGGGAAAAAGCAATTCTTTTTCTTCCAGAGACACAACATATAACCGATAACAAGTTTCAATATCTATAGCAACTTCCAACAAAGTTGTGCAATCCAAAATTCACTATTTCCTTGTCTCCCATAAAAATCGTTTAGCACAGCAACGGAATTCAGAAAGAGAAAGAGAAGAGGGATTTCTCATCATTAAATTTAAACTAAGCAAGAGTCTTGGGTTTGGGCAAAGATGAAGACAAAGAAAAGCAGGCTCTTCCCTGCATCACATGAACTTCCAAGAAAATCAGACGGGGTTTCCATCCTCTAAACAGGAATATTCTTTTCATCAATCCCATTGTGAAATGTGTACTAAAAGGTTATGAATGCTTCTCATTTTATACAGGAGGAGCCCAGGCCAAACCCCAATGTTCTAGCCTAGAGGAACTAGACAAAAGAAGACTAGTTAGAATCCAAAACTAGACTTGTGAGGTGATGGTGTTTAAACAGCCAGCTTTATACATCACTGAGCCCTGGGCTGGCTGAAGCAGACTGATTTTTCAGTTTCAGCAAGGTCACTGCCACCTAGAGCTCTGAATCACAGCTTTCTGGTGTTCCATGGACCCAGCTTTCAGCCACCAGCCATTTGCAGAAGAAAGTTTGCTAGAGCTCCATTTCCATTCTCCACTGAAAACTACTGCCTGAGAGCAAATTAAACAGAAAAAAAAAAAAAAAAGAGATGGACTTGGGCAAGTTTTAGAGGTGTGCTCAGCTGGGATGTCAATCAACCCAGCCCTCTGCTACAGTTAAGGCTTCCTCAGATCTGGCTGCTATGAAGTGAAGGAGTTTGGATACACCTCTGCTCTAGCTCTGACGAGACTTTGCCCTATCCTTCCCAACTGATTACATGCTCACTTCCAAAACAGTTTGACTTGTAACACATCACAAAACCTGTCACAAAGGGCTATGCTATCATCACCCCTGGCCTGACTTGAACCCATAAGGCATTCACAACACACTTGGCATTCAGTTGGTGCATCTCCTTCACAGCCCTCTTCTTCCACACCAGGCTGTGTTCTCAGACAGACCTGATGATACAGCTCCAAGAATACATTTAATGGCCTTATCACTGAAAGTCCTTCTGCAGTGTCAAGATCTGCTCTGCCATACTCAGTCTGAGAAGAGGTTTCCTTGTAGAAGTCCATGCCACAGTTTTCAGCAAACCTACACTATTCTTTCTTAGCTCTGCAGCAAGTGCCCCACGTGACAAGGTATAGCACTGAAGACAATCTCATACTTAGGTTGAATGTTATAAAACTCAATCCTTTTGACTGAAGTTAAGAGCCAAACTGGTTGAGCAGCACTCCAAAGCCCCCACTCCCTATTTCCTTCAGTTCCCTACTTACAAAGGGAACGTCTGCTCATGAGAATGAACCTTGGTTCAACCTTGTTTTTTATAACCTTTTGTAACTCACTCCAAAGGAATTGTTATCTGAATACAGTATCCATGTACTTCAAACAGATGAGGAATTCTGGCTCTTCACTGGGGGCAGGCAGGATGTTAAATCATAACTATCTGTGACCTACTCATCACCACAGAACATAAGCATTCTTCAGTTTACATTAAGGTCTTTTACAGCAGAAGCTTAAACTGGAACCACTTCATATGCATTATTTCATTCTATTCCAATGAATCTTGATGATGCTCCATCCCAATAACCAGAGCAGGATGGTACCACCACTGATAAAGGCAGCACTACCTTCAGGGCAGTAACTGGGTTGTGGTGGCACTTCAGAACCTAGTCTAGAATTGTGCCCCTGCTGTGCTGACTCTTGTAGAATGGAACAGAAGACATTCTTGCACCAAATAAGTTATCACACAAGTACTTTAACTCCTGTTTTGCATTCATGAGAAGTGATTCACTTGTAACCACTCAGAAAGTTAATACAAAGTGGGATTCAGCCAAACTACAGTGCCTAATTCACTACTGCTTATAAGATGCTTTGAGATCCTGTGATAGGAAATTTCTAAGAAGGACAAGAGATTAAAGTAAAAGCTTTGAGACTGTTAAAATGCCACAGTTGCCATTTGCTTCCACGCAGATCTACTTGGTAAACAGTTCCAGTACTTTAATGGCTTACATACTGTATTTTTTTCAAAAGCCATTAGGGCCTTCAAAATCCCACAGTGGTTATTTGGCATGACTGGAGAACTTCTATGCCAGAAAAACATTCTGCTCGCCAGGATGAGGTAGGGGAGGCTCCTCTTTAATTGGGCTGGTGACCAGTTCTCTTAAGGAAGGGCTTTTACTTCAATATTTGAAACCACTTCCTTGAGGCTAAGAAGGAGAACATTTAGCATGTGAGTGGCCTGGTCAAAAGCAAACACAGCCACATGCAGCATCAGATCAGCTTTCAGCCTGGGTTTCAGAGACCACTTATTGAGTAGATGTGGGGAAAGCAGTTTTGCATGGTGGTTTGTTTTGTTTTTTTTAAAAAAAGCTTTGTTAAAAGGAGGTAAAAATACACTGAGTTGCCAAAGGTACTTAGAGACTTTTCTTCCATTTTTATTTCCTTTCAATAAAATAGTGAACTTCATTGTGCAGAAAGAAAAGGTTGTGCTCATATTTATAAAGTTGTGTACAAGATCCTGCTTTAAATGCAGATTTTCACTCCCAAGTCCAACATTGCCTAGAGTAGTGTTCATTTAAAAAAAAAAAAAAATCAAAGATCATTGAAATGAGGACTATCATAGTGACATTACATCCTGATAAAGACCAAACCTGACACCTCTGTGATTATTTAACTCCAGCTACTTATGTCAACCACTAACCATAAAAAGTTAGTTACTGTATACAAATTGAAACAGCTGCTAAACTCACATCAACCTGTGATGGGCTCAAAATTTAAAAATAAATAAATCTGTTACCTTATTTTCCCAAATCAGGAGGATGTTTCATGGAGTTCATGGACAGAGAACCAAAAGCACTGAGAGAAGTTGAAAAACTTGGAATTGTACTAAAGACTCAAGAGATTTCTCTAGTTTGGATTGGCTCCCAAGCTCCTAAAGACTCATTTTAATTGAAGCTTGATTCTATGATTCTGTTTTCACACACAGTGCTTTGGCATCAGTACCTGTTGCCCTATCTCTTCATTTTCAAACCCAACCTGTTGTGACTTCTCATAAGTCTATCACGTTTTCTTGCAACTCCAGTCCAGGTTTTCCCAGTAATTCACTCAAATCCCGTAAAGTTCAGTGGGAAATGGTTTCATCTTTCTATTCCATGCCATTCCTCAGCACTTCGGTCAACAGAAGACGTCTCACCCACCACCAATTACTGACCTCGGAAGGTGCAGTAAGGATTTCAAAGTGAGCCCTTGGAGAGCAGGTGTAAGAGAGCAAGAGGCTGCAAGGCAGAGGTTGCAGTGAAAGTGCTGATGAGGGAAGCACTAGATGGCACCCTCGCATTCGGCTCTTAACAGGATTTTACAGCCCTTTTCCCACCCAGATTTCAAAACAATACAGGTACTTGAATTTTATCCAGGTCAAGAATGAGGATTTTTAATTCTTTAAGTGGGAACCTGTCTTAAGAAATCCCATCCAATACAGTAGAGCCAGGTTAAAATTAAAAAAAATAAAACATTATTCTATTCTACAGGAGCAAATATTTGCCTGCTAAAATGAAAAAAAAAAAATCCACATTAGAAAAGAGTAAGCAGTTGTGTTAGTGCAAACAGTTTAAAAGCAGCCTTTAGATGAGAGAAAAATATTAAACTGATATGCCACTAAACAGTCAAGAAAAAGTTGTAATTAATTTCTGATAAATCTCCCCAAGTGCCTCTGTAAATGCTGGACAAGCCAGCAAAGCTGATGTCGTTGTCCTGAAACAACAAAGGCCCTGTGAGTTTTGCCAAACAAACTGTCAGTGCTATCAGGATGCAAGGAGGAACTGCTATCTCTAGGCAGTGTATCAATAAGAAAAGTCAGGCTTTGAGCAACTAAGTGATATGGACAAAACCGCAGAGGAAATCTGTGTGGGAGCAAGGCAGTGAAGCCATCCCAGGTCAGGGACTTCCCCAGGAGACAGGCAGTCTTTCCCTCCTGCTCCCAGCAAGTCCTGGGACTTGCTTTAAAGGCACATCCAACAAGTGGTAGCAGGCAAATTCTATTCAGGACTCATCAAAGGATATGAAATAGGGAAGCTGGCCTGGACATGGACCATGGCATCCTTGTCAGACTTCTCTCATACAACCTACATTCTCCTTCTCTGAAACAAGGACTAAACAGGATGTTCTGTCTTGTCTCTGAATTCATGGCAATAACTATGGCAGAGAAAGAGCAATATCAAGAAGATGAGCACAGAATTTTAGGTACATTCTAGATCACCAGAAGACTGAAGGACCATGGCAGACAGAAATCTATTTTATGGTGGTAACACAGCAAACAAGACTAGCAGATAAAGAGTGGCTTAGGAAGCAGAGAAACTGGAAGGAGGAAAAAAAAGGATACAAGCAGTAACAGATGTGCTGCAGTATTATTTAAAATAATAAAAAGCAGAGAAATCTAGGCCTTGCTAAAGCCCAAATCAGATGATTGAAACTGATTTTACGAAACCCACTTGAGTTACACCAGGGTACATGAGGTCAGAATTGGACCCAAGGAACCTAATCTCTCACCATATCAACAAGTTAGCAGGTGGTCAAGACAGTCCAGCTGGAGAACAGGCTCAAATTTTCAGTGAGCTAATACACACTAATCTTTCACTTCTGCAGACCTGGATTCAAAACCTAAGATCATGAACTAAAATTAGTCTGCTGGTTTCATTCTAGTCCCCATTTGTGCAGAGCACAAAGCCACCATAAAAAGTGTCATGACTGGCAATCTCTAAGACAGGCCCAGTTTGGGAATAGCAGGAAATGTTGTAAGTCAGAACTGAAGCACACTGGCACAGCTGTGTATGGAATTTTATACTCTCTGCCCACACTACGCTTGCCAAAGCCAAATGTTTTTTTCTCCTTGACTTCTGCAAGTGCCACATTCACACTGAAAAAATAAAAAAAGAAATACAGAATGAATCATTGCAGTCACTGGAACCAACACTACTGATTCACCCTCTGTCCATCTGCAGTAAAGACATGGTGATACTGCACAGGGTATACATCTGCATAGGGTTTATTTACAGTATCTAGGTTTGGGGTTGGTTATTTTTTGGTGCTTCTCTTTAACATTGCACATAGCTCTTTTTGTCCCATAATAATGGTGCACATTGCTAAGCTGGGTCTATAACTTTTGCAGTGGGCTAAGACAAAGTACTGTAAACCCAGAAAATTCTCCCAGTCAAGTGACTGTCTCAGTTTAGCTGATTAGTGACCCAACCTGGAAACATGCTTGAATTTATTAACATAAAACTTTCACAGTTATCCATGACAGTTCACTGGATTAACTCCAGCCACATAAAACAAAGATAATCAGCCATGTGTCAATAGAGAAAAAAAATACATCCAACTCATAACTCCAATATAACATCATGTATTAATACAGGCTGTCATCTTCAATAGTTAGAATCTGAAAGAAGGGCTCCTGAACTATGCCCTATCCCTCTAAAACCATTTAGTAGTGAGGCCGGTCTTTTCCAAGTAAAATTTCTCCCATGCTTTATGAAACTTCCAGCCAAAACAGGCAGTGAAAAATAAGGTCTTGGGTAACACATAAGGTAATATAAAAACGAGCAGTTTTGGCAGTTACGAGATCTTTGAGATAGCAATAAAGGAACACACGAGATTGAGTTGAAATAAGAAGGAATAAACTGATAGAGGAACTTAATGAATTGTTATTTATGGCTGATAATTGTCAAAAAGAACATGACTCCACTACATCACAGAATTAAATGAGACTAGCTGACTGGAATTAAACAAAGCAGGACTGTAACTTTCGCCAGCAAAAACACAAAAGCCAGATAACGGTAGCAGCAGCAGTTGCTGTTAATCCCAGGAAACAGGTTTTCTCCTCTTGCCAAAGCAGCCATTCTCCCCAAGAGCAATTCTCACTCCGAGGACAAGGTGGAGCTCAAATGTAGTAAGTAACAACCACCTTGCTCAGAAGCTACCTGCCTCAACTCCACCCTTTCCAAGGCATTCAAGCAGAGAAAGAACCAAAACAACCTGCTACCCCCAAAGGAGGACTTCAACTCCCATGCAATGGGGTTCAACACGTGGCTACTAATATAAAAACCTGTGCTGTCAAGACCAGCAGATTGAAAATTAAACGTTCTATGAACAGACCAGCTTATCTACAGGTTACATTTGCTAAAAAAGCTCTGTGGTACTCATCTGGAGTACATTTTGAGAACAGCATCCATTTAAGAAAGCTTCTGATAACTTCTAGATAAACACGACAACCTCCCCAGCTCTGTTTGAGGGCCTCACTCATAGAGGTTTTGGTCTTTGTATCCTTAGAGTTTCATTCAGTCTCCAAGATCCCAGGAAAAGGTGTTCAACAAATGCCAGTAAGAAGCCTGGAATTTCCCTCTCATTAATGTATTAATACACTGCGTAGTCCTTACTACTACTTCAAAGGCATGGACTTCACTGGCTACTGTTATGTCTTACAGGCCCCATGCCTCTATAGGCAACTCTAGCAACTTACTCCTCAGGAAGAGGAAAGTATCAGATAGATGCCTAGGACTGCAAAGCAGCAGGAGACTAGTTCTAGTTCTGTAGCTACAAAACCCAAGGAATAAATAACAAATAGAACCTGAAACTTGCCATGGAACTGAGATATTTAAGCATTTGCAACATGCGCTCACTCTGTTCCCATTTAATTTTCTTCCTTAAGTCATACTCACAGAAAATCTGGAAATAAGAACATGTCAAGGCTGGACAGTGGAACACAATTCCCTTGTCTAAGTGAGCACAGATAATGCTTGGTTTCCATGTGAAAAATCAAGAGCTTTTTTGATTCATTTGAAAGCAAAACTTGCAATAATAAAAATGGACAACCCTATTCTGTGAAGTTCAGGGTTTATTTCAGGTTCACAGTTGTTAATGATCTTGTATTGGTGCAATATGTGGATATATAAAGTGACAAAGCCTCCAAGAACAGAAGCCAGGGAGTTCCACCAATATCCCAACTAAACATTACAAAAAAAATCCCATAGTTCTCTAGAAGAAGCCCTGAATACACACAACACTGTCCAAGTGAAAAAAAAACTAATCAGAGACCTAGGTTTTCAAAAATATTTTTCATTGATATGGCAGGAAACCCTTCCTGGTAGCAGCTCCCTCCTCAGTCCCTTCAGTGCATGGCAGTTTTAGCTGAGCAGCTTTTGGCTAATTCACACCATTCTACCTCAGATGCTTACACAGGTGTGAGCAGCTGAACCTGGCTCCTTTGCAGACAGCTGGGGCAGGAAAAATAAAAGAAAAAAATCCTCGGACTACAGACCAAAAGCAAAGTAGGGAAGAAAGGAAAAAATCAATTGACTTCTGCTACCAAGTAAAAACTTTACAGCTGTTTTAAAAAGGTACCGAGCTACCAATTTGCTTTTCTATCACACCAGTTCCTAGGCACACTCCTGGCTTTAATAACCATTTTCTGCTCCAGCCGTTTGTGTAATGCAAAGAGGAACAGAGGGCAAGCAAAGCTTGTTTAATTAGAAATGCTGTTTGCTAAGCACTCAGAGGAAGTTACAGAATTGTGTGCTTCACCATAATGATATTTAATCTAACGAAAATTTTCTTAAAATAGGATTTGTTTCCCGTACACGACATAAACACATTGTTCATGCTAATTACAGCTGATTCACACAATAAAGCAGCGACCATAAAATTAAAACACTGCTATGTGAACAAGTTAGCACAGGGTAAACTGGGTTATGAACCTTTAGGGTACATCACCTGTGCTGTGGTAACGCCATGGAAATGTTTTCATCCCATGGTAAATTAAAAGTAGCTGATCCTTATTCAAAGAGCTGTTGAAATAATTTCTGCTGCTTTGCCAGCTAGTCCTCTGACTTTGAACAGATGTGGTCAGAGTCTGTACGAGACCAAGTCCTGGCAGGAACTACAAATCAAGATACTACCATTAAACAAGAAGCAAATACCAGCCCTGCTGAAAATGCTGTAAACCCCCTCACTGGCTTCAGTGAAAACACAATCGTGTCTGCTCTTTCTGGGTTGGTTTCTTCAAACTACTTATTCAAAACGCTTAGAGAAGTGACCTGGCCATTAATCCCACCATTCGTGTGGCTGCAACGCAACAGACATTTCAGAGAACCTTGGTCTGACTGAGTGCTTTAACTCCACTTGTTTCTTCACCAGCATCTTGACATATGGAGAACATTATCCTGGCAGCTCACGATGACCTATGGTCTGCATGACTAGTGCTGTTAGAACAGCAAGAAACAAGTATGGAGGTAGAAAGGAAAAGTGGAGAGCAGGTTGAGCATGTACACAGATATAGGGATAAAGTTTCCTGCAGTCCCTAGGGGATTCTGACATACAATATAAACAAGTATAATGAGTAAGAGTTATCCAAATCTTCTGAGACTACCCTATAAATGTTTTTCCTCACATGTGTAACATTTTGGATAACAGCAGCATTACTTACTGGAATGAAGAATTACTTCTGTAAGCTTGGGATTGTGTCTAATACAACTAAGCATGAAGTCTCTGGAACAAGCCTTCTGATAACTCAACCAGAATATTATTACCTACTATTGATCCAAGAACTGAGCTGAAATTTGGAGATTTGAGTTATTTCAGTTAGAATGGAAAATACTTGAACTTCAACAGCTGTGATTCCAGATTTCAAAATAAGTGTCAGATACTCCCTGTATGTTTTCTCAGAAGCAACAGTTATGGTGCTATTATGTCTTCTGTGCTTTGAAATGCAACAATTTAGCAACAAAAAAATACAACCTCAAAAAAATCAATCACCTACAAGTCACCTCCTTCATCTGTGTCATGTTGCTAAAGCTTTTAATGCCTGTATTTTTTATGCCTTCATTTTTATGAAGATACTGGTCATAATAAAATACCACTTCATTCATTCTCATAGCTATCTAGATTTCTTTTGAAATCCCAGAAATCCAGTTTGAAAAACAGTTCCAGTTTTAGATGGGCCTAAGTCACCAGTCAGTGCCTTTATCTCAAGCCAATTAGATAGCTCAGTTTTGGAACTTCTCTTCAGTTGTATCAGACACTCCAGCCCAGTAACTCTTGCTGAACTAGTACCACCATATGGAGCAAAGATCACATTATACATTCAGTGTTTAACCCTCAATACTGGTATTTACCTGGCCACTTAACTAAAGGTGCTGGTATCTCAAAACTTTGCCTTCTGAGCTTCACTGCTGTGTGTTCATCAAGCTGGGAGAGGGCTGCGTGCTTCTGACACTGTTCTGCCTCACTCTGTTTGTAAAAGTCCTTGTTCTCATAATCCATTTTTTTTCCCCACAGGGCCAGCATCTAACTGACCTGTTCCCCTCCTTGTCTTGCATCACTGACAATTTTCCTTGTTTTCACAAGCAATTCATTATTTCTGCAAATCTTCACATGTCACAAGCTGGATTAGCATTATTAAGAGATAGTCATACAAAAATACTTTCCAGCTTCCAGCATCCTCATTTATGACAGGTTTTTTTTTTTTTAACTTCTCTAAGGAATGATAAAAATTCAGTGGCAAATGCTCTGGTGCTGGGGACACCTTTTGTCTCCCTTCCCTTGTCTCAGCTCTGGAAGCCCAAATGCAGCTGAGCAACTGCACCTACACACCTATTCCTTGAAAAGGCAGCTGATAAGTTGTGGAGCTCTCAAGCTGCAAGTACTGAATCAGACCTAAGCAGATGGTCTCCCACTTCTCTTGCTAGCACTTAGCCATGTTAAAATTGATGATTGACCCCAAACCCCACACCCAGTGTCTGCATTACCTACACAAGCCTTTTCACAGCCTAAATTCTGATCTGAGCTGAGGGAATCTGTCCAGCCACTCAACTGAGATATGATATAGGTTAGAAGTCAGTTTTGCATCATTTGGACTTGACCATTGTGTCCTCTTCCCTTTGGAGATGCCCTCATTGTCAAAAAAAAGTTCAATAAATATTCCATCCCATTTAAGTTCTTTTACTTCCTTAAACACAGTTAATCTCTGATCTCAGAGTGTTCCTGGTCTCCTGTGTTCCACTGAACTTCTTTCCTGACAGAAGGAACCACAAATCTGTCCTCAGCATTCCATGCAGCTGCATTACAGCTGGGGCTCACCACCTAACCAGACACTGTAACAAGCACTTTTTGGTCCTTTCTGGGAAAACTTTACTCATTATTCCACTTCTTCTCATGAAACCTCCAAGTCAAGTCATAGCACTTTCTGGAAATTTTTGAGCTCCTCAAGCATCTCCTGATTATCGTTTCTTCTTTGTGGCTTAAACAAGTTGGCAGACTTCAGGGGCTTGGACATTGAAATGAATCAAGACAGGAAACAGTTGATGCAGCCAAGTATCTTTACTTTTGCAAAGATGATATCAGGTTGTACATTCCAACATGCAAAAAAACCAACTGCAGCCTCTTTCTAGCCAGCATTCACTCCCAAATCACTCCTTCCTCCTCAGCTTCCCCTTCCTACCTATCAGAGCTCTGATGACTACATCTCGTCTCCCTTCTGCTTGCCACTTCTCTCTTCCTTGCTCTCACCTCCACACAATGATGTTCTGCTATCCATATTTGCATTCCACACGTATTTGCTTTGCAGGCCTGTGTTTGGAGGGGAGGCTTCTAAGGCTCTGCTTCTCCCGTTTGGTTCCATAAGGGGGGCCTGATGCTGAAAGCCATCCCCACACACTGTAGTGCCCACCTGTGACAGCCTTCAAGCATGCTCACACTCACCTGTCACAGCTCACTCAACTAACAGTAGGCTAGTAAGCCCATTATATCCTGGATGTGAGAGAAGGAGGCTCTCTCTTCCTGTCCTCTCTTCTTCTGGAGGTAATACTAGTGCTGGGTAGCACCAGCTCGAATGCTGCCTTTTGTCACTGCAGTGAGAGCCCACAGGAACCAAGCCAAGCAGAGGCACTGGCTTTTGGTGCTTGAAACTACTGATTAGAGACTTCAATCCCAAAGCACCTACTCAACTTGAGTAAGATGTGACGACCCCATTACAGCAGTAAGACAAAACACGTTACCTCACACGTCTTTCACGAGAGTTTAACCAAAGGCAATGCATTCCTTTGACACTCCACATCCATGGACACTGTTGGGTTCATTGCTCCTACGACAAGCAACAACTTGATTAAATTTACTGGGCTTAACGTGTGCCAAAGAACGATGTCTTTCATGAACTATACAGTCAGGTCCCTGAGGAGGAGAAAGAATACTGTGCTCCTCCTCCTGCTGTTTAGACTGAACATCGTGTCCCCAGACCTGGCCAGCAGTGCAGAACTTTCTGCACTATACTCAGCTTCACTCGAGGGGAAAATTGATAGTGGAGAATAAAATAAAACAAAATGATTTTTTTTAAGTGCTTGAGAAAGTGAGCATCTCTTTAGCTGTCAGCTCAATTATTTCTGTTAGGAATTAATTTGTTGATGTTTCCACAACTACAGCTTTCCAAAGCCCACACAAGAACAAGTTACAAGGGGTGGGGGGAAGTTGGTTTGGGATTTTCAGATTAATTACAGTAGGACTCAGCAACTGGAAAACATGGATTATACAAGAACTACTGCAAAATGATAACCATTAACATATTATTCTATAGAACATTTAGACACTATGAGTATTTTCCAGCTGAAGTCTGTCCAGGTTTTCCTCTATCCAGTGCTCCGTGTTTAGTCCAGGAACATTAATGATGAAAATCTAGACAGCATTACACTGTGTGAACTATTAGATGTACATGGATGATACTTGATTTTATATTGCCTTTGGCTTACTCAGTTCATAGAATTTAAATGATCTGAATTCTGGCTAGCATCTGCTGTCAAATGAGTAAACAGTAAATCAAACTTAAGACTTCATTACAGAGTTGAAAGTCTGTTTTCCTACAGACCTGGTATACCACATGATGCAATTGAACACACATTATTACCTGTCAAGCATCCAGAAATGAACTCAATGACTCATAAAAGCAAGAAATAAGACACAGTCCCTGCCCCTGAAATACCTTACACTGTGAAATTACAAGAAGACTCCCAGAAAGACTAAACCCTGGGGAACCAGGTTAGTCTACAGTGGAAAGGAAGGAGGTGGGTCACACAGTGTGACAAAGCACACAGACACCCTCCTGCTAGGGAGGAAGAGGAGAACTTCAACTGCATTAGGGGAACAGTCCCTGTGCATGTTCTCTCCCTGCAGAAAACAGGAGTTGCCTTATGCAGTAATTCTCTTCAGATGTTTTCACACTATTCTTATTTCCTTGGGCAGTAGATGTCATTTTTTTCCCTGGTTGAAGGTGCATCCACTTCCTCACCTTCAGTGTAATGATCTACAACTCCACGAGGCTCTTGTAGGACACCCCTGAGTGTAACTGGGCATTGTTAGATCTCCTAGATAACAACCAACAGGTATTTCCAGCAAATCAGTGCTAATATCTCTCCTGAGTACTGGTTGTTCCTATATAATTCCATACAGCTGATCTTTGAAAACTTTAAGGAAAAACCAATTAATTCCTAGTTCTATGCAGCAATAACCAAAAAAATCATAACTGCAGAGTGCACCCAGCAGGTATCCCTATAATTTACAATACAGCCTAATAAAATTAGGCCTCATGGAGAAAGAGGAAGACTCTTACTCTACCTCACCACACCTGGCTTGTACCACAGGCAGCAGCTGCTACTGAGATAATTTGCAGAAGGCAGAGTGTATTTCAAGATTGCATTTAACCATCTAAGCACAGATACATGGCCATACACACATGAAAAGAAATATATGAAATAATTACAGAAGCCTCCATTCTATTTAACTGCTTATATTTTTCACTCAGGCACTAAGCCTTTTATATTTCAAATATAAATGGATTTATTTTTTATTAGCAATGTCCAGTAGTCCTAATATAAAAAATGCTTTTGCATTCTCTTAATTCAGACTTGATAAAATTACACTCTGAAGTTTAGGTATTTGGACAACACCAACCACAAAGCTCCAAACTTCTGCAGGGTTTATAACAGCCAAGGAGTGCAGCAGTGACACTGGAAACTGGCCCTGCTTGTAGTGACTCTGCTCTTAACAGAACTAGAGCTTCAGCACCTAACAAGCACATCGAATGTTAAATGGCTCAGGGTACCAGTAAAGAGCATTGAGAGCTACTCTGAAATAGAATCTGATAAAATTTCACACTGCATTTTATGAAGCCTGAAACTTTCACTATTGTCAAACAATTTTTGCATTTATAGACATATTTAAGTATTATTTAAAATTGTCTGAGAATCGTTCTTTACCCAGGGCTCAAATGGGCGATGTGAAAAAAAACTACTTAAATTTTTGGCTTACCTCCATTGTTCAAATCTTGCCATAGAATTCCTCTGCCATAATCTGTCTGAAGACTTTCCTCAGGACAAAACCCAACGTCCTGAAATGCTTTTCACCATTACAGAAATGTTGCCTATGCTTTTCACCATGCATGCTTCCTTTGCCCTAATTAATCTTCATAACCACTTCATTTAAACGAGTGGTACATTCAGCTAGGGCACAGCAGCACAGCCAGGACAAAAACGTTCAGCAGTCTTAATGAACTGATTCAAGATGCCCAGGATGATGATTTTTTTGTTTATTTGGGTTTTTGTTTGTTTGTTTGTTTGTTTCAGTACCTATATATTGGAACCAGCTTCTATTAATTTGCTCTAGTCAGACTTGTACATCTTTCTCCCAGTACTTCAAGGGGCTTTGCAGGAAAGCTGGGAAGGACTCTTTATCAGACACTGCAGTGATAGGATGAGGGGTAATGGTTTCAAACTTTCTATTCTTCTGTGATTTCACAGCCAAAGACTTAATACAACTTGCCTACAGACAAATCTTCCAAAATACTGTTTTCTGTGTTACAACCAACAAATACACAACATTATATAATGTCATTTTTAAAGTAAGAAGTGTCCACTGAGCTTAGATCAAATATATGCATTTTATTAACAGCAATAAGGCTTCATAAACTTCAGAAGCTTTAATGGATTCCTTCCAGGATTTAAGAAGAGATTTTCCTTAATGGCTGTAGAAAGCCCTGCATCACTAAGTACCAAATCAATACCTTCATGCTAGTAAACAAGGATAAGAAATAAAGCTGGACAGAAGACAGTGAAATGTTGATTAATAAAACATTTTAATACACCTAAAACCAAAAATTTAACTCTGACTACTGCAGTGATATCTCTTTCTAGAAGCAAAATGCATAAGAAAGACTAAGTGAAGGGTGTCCAGCATTTTTTGTTTCAGATGCAGTAACCATGAGGCCAGTCTCACTTATCCCAAGTGACACATTATTAGTAGTCCACAATTTCTTAAGAATTGGGCCCTGAGTATTCTCTGCTATTAGTTGTATTCTTTACAATTTTAATGTACCAATACTACATGGCCAGGCTTAGTGGTCCAAATCAATGGAATAGAGCAGATGGTATCACAAAAGGAGTCACTTAAAACGTAACAAATACAAATACTCCCTTATGTTAGCACACAAGTCAACTACATTTATTGGCACTCACCAGGACAAACCTCAAACCCTCCAAAGACTGCCCAATTCATGCTCCCTCTTGGATCACTGCAACAGAATCTAATCCTTTTACTACTCAGTGCTTTAAATACAGTAAAGCTCCTTGTAGTTTACCAGAGGTTTGCACTCCAGTCAGCGTGGTTCAGAGCTGAGACTGATTTTCACTCATGAAAAAGAAAATGTCCACTGAGCTGTAGCTACTCTGAGAGCCTACTGACTGTTAGCAGGCATTTGGGGAGAAAGAGTGAGGAATTGTCACCTTGCAAGGAACTGGCAGTAGCTGGGGGGGAAGCCTCCCCCTCCCTTCCCAAGTGCACTCTACTTCTGGTGTTCTCATCTGCCAGAATCCAGTTCAGAAGGCAACAAGCACTCAACACTAGCAACAAGCACATCTTCAGCCAAGAGACAGACCCACACAATAGTGTGCAAGGGATTTCAAACGTATATAAAGAAACATAAACATGTAAATATAGATGTGAAAAAAGCCTTTGAGTCCCATATTTTAAAGCGTGGATGGTTTATTACCATCAAACAAGGTGTAAAAAAGCACAGAGCTTGGCTGGCTAAAGTTGAGAGCAACACTAAGTGCCCATAGACTCTGCCTGCCTTGAGGAATCAGTTCCTGCTGTAAAATAACAGACTTTAGCACATTCTGTCGAATGACATCACCCAAAGTGGCCTGCCAAAAATGTTACTTTTACATTTCTTCAACATGAAGATTTCCTTTCACCACTTTTTTTCATTTTTTACTTAGTCAGTCCTTCAAATATATGAAAGTTCTAAGTATTTCCAGGCCTACAGATTAGCAGCTTTTAACACAAGCAAGTGACTATGCCTTTTAAAAATGCTGCATGTATATGTATCTTTTTGCCTGGTTCTTTTTAGTAGATTTATATTTGCAACTGTGCTGAGCTAAAATAATACAAGGTGATGCCAACTACCAGACTGAAATGATTTTTTCCTTTTGATTTATCACTATCCCACTGAAGAATACTCCATTTTATGTGAACAGTGAAAGTGTGTCTGCCTGTCTATTGAGTTGAGGTAACCCACTGGAAATTACTGATCATGAACAACAAGATAGATCAGTCAAACAAGAAAACTTTTGCACTTTCAATGCAGCTGTTTAGAGCTCACTGGATGACAATCACAAGTCACCCATTCCACTCTTCCAAACTGTGCAAGCAAACAAAACCAAGGCACTAATTCAGCTGCAGAAATTATGGTTCTTTCACTGGAATATTCAAGATAAACTCTTCACTTTTTCACTTCTGATAAGAGTTTTGCATCTTACCTTTGCAGAAGCCACAGCTGAAGCACACCAGTTTCTCCCCTATCATTCATTATTCTCAGCTGTTACTCCTTTCTCCTTCATAAAGTTCCTCCCAGTTCCAACACCCAGCTCCTCACTGCAGAAATTGTGTCTTCATTATAAGGTTTGAACCTAAGTAAGATAGTTCAAAATTAGCTAATGCTATAAAGGCTGAGATACATTCCTTTTAAAAAAAAAAAATATTAAAAACTGCAAGGTGTTCAAGCTAGGAGTATGAATTGAGTTAGATATGCAACTCAAAGATATTTATTTGACTGACTTACAAGAATGGTTTAAGCTCCTCTTTTGTAGTTCTTGGTTTGAACCAAACAAATAGAAATACTACTGAAATTCAGACCTTTTGTTTTGGACAGGAGCTGAACCAGTCGTAGTCCTGAATTTGAAACACTTTGTATGGGTAGAGGAAATAAAGCAAGTTCAGAGAACTTGTGTCACCAAGGGGAAAGACAAGATAGTCCAATGCAATTTTCCAATATTTTAATCCACCAAATTCCATCACCAAAATTGTCATACTCCTAATAAATATTTATATAGTGTGCATGTGTGCAATATCTTTTCAAGACAGAACTCTGGAGGAAACAACATTCTCCAGTTATTTTTCTCAGTGCTTCCCCAATTATTTTTTAATATAGATCGATCTCATTAGGAAGAAGTACAGCAGATACTGAATGTGACTGTTTTGATTTGCTTGTAAAAGAGCTCATCTAATGTTCTCAAAGAACATATGTTCCAGTGCTCATGTAAGAAATATTTTTAAAGGTTAATTTTTAAAAAAAAAATTTGTTAAAGAGTCCAAGCAATAGCACATTATTTCATTGCAGATTTGGGCTCCTTAATTTGTCATCTATGACCACTTTTTAATGTAAACCTTCAGAAACTTCCATAGTTACTTCAGGTTATGAGCAAATGAAGGAGAACAGGGTTCTAAGAGTCTAATTTAACAATTTCAGCTCTTCTTTCTGTATGTCATCTAATTCCAACTACTGCATAGCAATGCTTTTTATTTCTATTCAGATGACTGATAAAAGGCTGATACCATGAAACTGGCATTATGTCTTCTTGGGACAAGAAAAAAAAAGCATGAATTCATAACATATTCAAAAACACTGCTCCCAGTAGGGCTCAAGGGCTCAGTGGAGTCTTCTGCAAGTCTAAATGAACTCTCACTTATTCTGTTAGCAAAGGAATCCCAGACAACAGAGGATCACCTTAGATTAAGTGTATTTATACAATGAAAGGTATTTTTAAAATACAGAGGAAAAAAAGAAAACACATGGGCCTATTGCACAGAGAATGGGAGATTTGATTCAGTCCTGGATATAACACTTAGTAAAAGTATAGTTACTTTTGAAGTTCAACCAACATCCTTGCATTGACAGCAGCTTTACTTGCAGACTGCAGCTCTCTCCCTTGAAAGGGCAAGGTAAGATTAGAGATAAACTTTATAAAACACCATTTTATGGTATTAACTGTAGAAAAAAAAGAGGAACTTTTCCCTTCAATACTTGTCAAGGCTGCTATAAGAACTTCAGTGCTAAATGCTCAGGTTACACATAATCCTCCAGCTGCGAGGCGACAATTAGCACCAAAATCTCTAGAAAAGCTTTCAGCTCTCAACAGGTGCCTCCCCATTGTGCTCAGGTTTAAATCAAAATCTGGCAGAGTGAATGCCCTACCTCCTGCCACCCTCCCCTTTGAAACCACTCTTATTACAGCCCCTATCAGAGCAGCTCCACTCTCATTTTCTCCAAAAAAGACCAAACATGACTTTCACCCTTTTGTCTGAGGGCTTTTTTCCATTATCTTTCTTCATCTACCTGACTGACAGATCTGAAGGCAGGAAGTGGAATTTATTTGTTGTGTATTATGAGTCTACTTCTTCTGACTGGTGAAAATGGGCAAATCCTTTGAAAGCCTTATAATTATATTGACAAAAATCAGAAAGTCTTTCCCTTTCTTTAGGCAGCTTCAGAAATGGCAGTCCAGGAAAGCCTCAGAAGCAATCAGCCTGTAACATTTATATTGTGTCTGCATTAAAGAGTGAATTATAGATCTGAATTGCTCAGTAATACTGTGCATTATAAATTTCCTTCCCTATCGAAAAAGATTCTTTAGATTAACATTTGTTTCTGTCCATCTCTCCAAGGCAGGAATGGCAAAGTGCTTCTTACAATTCTGACTCCAACAGTAAGCACAAACATTGTCAGAACACTTCTCAGAAATGTCTTTTTTCCATGCTCTACCCAGAAGGAATATTTATTAGGAAGAATTCCCTCCTTTCTAGCCAGTCAAGCTTTTCTGATCCAGTAACAAATACTTTTTGGCAAAATAAGCAATTTAGAGCCCTGCAATAATCAAGGGAGGCTGCCTGCCTACTAAATAAATCATTTATCATGAAGAAAAAGGACACGATTATGAGATATCTCAGAAGATGTAGTAGAACATGATGGCAATTAAAAGAATACAAATCTTGATGCTTGATGTGACTTGTTTCCCTATGGAGACAAGATTGATAAGGCAAACCAGATAATTCTTTGATGCAAGTCAGTTTATACAGTCAAGTTTCCACATCAGAAAACAGCAAGTAGATTAATCACGCATGATTTTCAGTCTGGCTTTCTGCTCTGCATCTTGTGCAGTCCTTTTGCCATTACCTTCCTTGGCCACACTCATGACTGCTCCTCCCAGGGTCTTTGCTGCTTTCTGGTTTCTTTCCACCTCCCGTGGACACATCCCAGCAGCTCACACCCTGCCCTTCAAGAGGTCCTCAGGGAGCCTGGCTCCCAGGACTGACAGCTGATTAATGGTAACTTGTAGCAGGGCAAAACCCCCACGCTGCAAGAGGCAGGACTGGGCACAGGAGCCACCCTGGGGGTACAACAGCCCTCGGCTCTGGATCTCACCCTCACCCAGCTACCAACTCATTCAGAGGACTCAGGTCATTTGGTTATACAGAGCTGGAATTACCAGCACATGAGGTGAAACTTGTGCCTGACAGCAAACCCTCCTAGATGTGAGACAAACAACTTGTTCACCAGGACTGTTTTCCAGAGTATTTCTGCTCAGGAGGGGCTCAGATGGCATCAATCCATTGGACTACAGGAAAGCTGGGGAGGGACTCTTCCATGCAACTGTTTGGGTTGGAAGGGATCTTAAAGATCATCTAGTTCCAACTCCCCTGCCACAGGCAGGGACACCTCCTACTAGTCCAGGTTGCTCAAGCCCCATCCAACCTGGCCTTGAACACTTCCAGGGATGGGGCACCCAAAACTTCTCCAGGCAACCTGCTCCTGTGTCTCACCATCCTCACAGTGAAGAACTTCCTTACTACTTCTAATCTAAACCTCCCCTCTTCCAGTCTGAACCCATTATCCCTCAATCCTAGCACTACAAGTCCTTGCAAAAAGTCTCTCCCCAGCTTTCTTGTAGGCCCCCTTCAGATACTGGAAGGCCACAGTCAGAGAGTGTAGTAATAGGACAAGGGGTATTAGCTTTAAACTAGAAGAGTTTGAAAATTCCAAGTCTCAGATTTTCATAGATCAAAACTGACTCAAACAAAAATGGCAAAAACACTTAAATGCAAACAACATACTCTCTTTAATTGCCTTACTGCAATTAGTATCACTTTTCAGAGGAAAGCCTGGAGCCTTTCCTTCTGGAAATAGTTAAGTGATCGTGGACATCTTTTTTTCCACCACATTATTTTAAAGCTAGTAACTTCACTGAAGCTGATCTCCTCATGGAACATCCTTAGGCTTCCACAAAGCAGCAGATTTGTACTGAGAAGAAAATCTTCACCTAGATGCTTCCAACCTGCTTTCCCAGAGAGAGGTTTAGAGACTAACATGGTTGCAGGATGACACAAAGAGATGACCCTGCCTAATTACTTCATTGGGCAGGTAATCAGCAGAACACACACAAAGCCAAATTGTCAGGATTTTGACTCCCAGGCACCCTCCATTTCATGCCAGTGACAAAGATTAGTGGACAGCCCAAAATCATCAGTATGTTACATGTCTCATTGGAAAATATTAATCTTTCTTAGGGATTCACACTAACTGCAGCAAACGCCCTATACAGGAAGATGAATTTCAATCTGCTGAATTATTTTGTTATCACAGCTTTGGATTCACTAGAAGCCTTAAGTACAAGCCAAGATTTAATTGTCCTGGTTTTTCAGTAATTGTAATAAAAAGACAGGTCTCTGATCCAAGTTATTTACCATCTAAACAAGACTGAAAATAGCAAGGAAACACTGAAGGAGTGTTGATCACTATAAACAGAAGTAATCTCAGGAAAACAGAAGCCTGTTGCTGTTGACTTTTGTGCAAGCAAAAGAAGAAAGTTGGGGTGGTTTTGGGCTGCTTCTAAGGAGTTTCTCCAAACACAAAGGAAGTAAAAATGAGGCCATAAAGGTACTTTCTCTGGAAACACATTGAGCAAGTGACAAAGTCATGTCCCAACACTGAGAGAGGGATAAAATAATACGGAAAAGACTTTAGAAATAAAGGTACTAAAAAGAAAAAGAAAGCAAGCAGGAAGTATCTCTATAGGGAAAGAAGTGGACACAGGAGAAAAGGAAGTTTAGAGTGTACTGAGAGTGGTGCAAGGATTGCTGGACTTCAGGTGTGTGATTCTGCTGGTTCACAGAACCTCAGCTGTTCTGCTGAGGAGAGAGCAGAAGTGATGGATGCAGCCCAGCGTGGGATAATCCTAAAGCCAGAGAACATATGCTTTGAGTTTAATCCAACTGCTGAGTTCTGGCAAACAGGCTGCATTTATAGAGGCAAATACATCAACTTTAATTTTTTAGCAGCTGTGCTGCCCTGTAATTTCTTATACCCTGAAGTGTACACTTGTACCCCTTTTGCCTACCTCCAAAAAGCAGATCACTTAGAACAGCCCAGCCTTTCTACTGAAGCCAACTAACAGCTCCTGCCCACTGGAATTTTCTTTGCAATGTACTGTTATTTTCCACTTGTTCTGCCCATTTTTTTTCTTAATCAAACACACATTGAAGTGTCTTCCTACGAAGGCTGAGCCATACCAGCAGGAACCAAGACTCTCTAGTTCAGCTGGCAAGATTCTCCCTAGGAATCCCAAATTATCCCAGCTCCAGAAAGCCTTCTCTCTTTCACAATTTAAGCTTCTCGTCCCAGACCCAACAGCTCTCCTAGCTCTGCTCTAACACCTCCATGCACTCCAGCATTAACCCTACTCAGTGTACCAGCACCGACTGCCATCAGCAACAGTAAAAGCCCACCACTAATTGCACTTTTCCTTCCAGCCCTCAGCTGAGGATTTCACTCACACACCTCAGGTCACTGCTCTGCTGCTCTCTCCAGCAAGGCCAAGCTGCCAGACCTCTTTACAGAGTTCAGCAGGCGGCAACATCTACACCTCTCCCCCAAACCCAATCAGGCCTTTGCACCAATTAAGCTTATTGACACCAGGTTTTATACATTCCTTCACGATGACAGCACACACTTTCTTAAAGTGAACAAGCCTTTTAAGGTGGAAGTGTGGCACAAGGTCTGGAAAGGTAATGCAGTGATGACAGTCAGCTCTAGCACAGCAGCCCAGTCCCCTTGAAGCCAAAGGGGATAAAAGGATCTTGCAATAATGCTGTGAAAAAGGAGAAAGCACTAAATTTACACCTGCTGTTGTCTTCTTCCCCTGGCAGCTGAGGGACAGGAGGAGCTGCGTGGCTGGGAGGGGTGCAGAGGACTGGGAACCTGCATATCAAGGTTCCTGGGGGAATGAGAAGGGCATTTGCCTGGGGTGCAAATGCAGAGGAGGGCAAATATAGCTCCCTCCTGGCTCCTCACTCCAGGCCCCTCTGGCTGCTCACCCCCAACCCTGCCTGCTGCTGCACAGGGTAGGGACAAAGGGGAAATCCCTCCAGAGCCCAGGCTCCTCACACCACACAGGAATGGTGCCCAGCACACAACGCTGCCTGCCTCCTGTGCCTCAGGTTTCCATTTTGCAGGTGCCACTAGTAATACCTGGCTGTGGCCAAGCTCTCCTGTAAGCATGAACCGGGTGGTGGTCACTGGGATCCTGGAGGCACCTCCCCAGGCCAGCCTCTTGTACAAATCCATTTGTTCTCTAGCTCACCCAGGAACGAGCTGCTGCACATGTACTGCAGGCACCTGGAATCATGGCTGCAGAAAGCTATGACCTGCAGCCCTGGGGTTTTGTTGTTTTCTTTATTTGTTCTTAAACCTACACAAACCCCACTGCCATGAATGGGGGCAGAAGCTCAGCACCCCTGAACAGTAGAGCTCAGGTGAAGCCCAGCCAGCTCCTAGCCAAGCAGATGTCCCACCATCAATCCGAGCGATGCCTTTGGAGCACAGGCTGATGTGGTGTCTAAGGCCCATCTCAGGAACATGCCACGTTTCTGCCCACCTCCAGCACGTGGAGGAAATTTGGCTGGCAGAGAGGGTCAGGAATGGTCTTTGTGCAGCACCTCAAACGGGCTTCCAGGACTGCTTCACAGAGACATGCATCTCAATCTTGTTTGTTCAGAAACGACTGCCGGCCGGTGCTGGCAGGAAAACCCAGCTCCCTCAAACATACAAGCTCTAAGCATTTACTAAGGTAGTTTTTGGCTCCTCTCAAGCTTTATATTTTGTTTTCATTTATCAGGCTGAGCACTGGTTGGCTGCACTCTGAACTAGACCATGACCCCTGATTCACTCTTCCACCAATTCTCTTCATATCTCTTAATTGTATGGAAATAGCCAGACTTCTACAAGGTAATTAATGTTACTGTGAACTTAGGCACTGGAAACCCTAAAATGCTTAGATTTCTGGAGGGCTGAACGAACCAGTATCTGCAAATGTAATGGTATGTAGTGGTCTGAGCATAGCTTTAAAGTGTGAACTGCTGACTTCAAAGCCTGGGTCTACCATTGCCGTCCTTCCCTTCTCTAAATAAAGAGAATTTATCTCTTTATTTACCTGCCTCACAAATTAGGGGAATGAATCTGGAGTATGACACAAGTGCTAACACTGTAATTAGCAGGAAAAACTCCCTGTTCATCTCAACATATTCAACAACAGATACCTAATGCTTCAAAAAGACCAATCAACATTTTAAAACATTTGTGCTGGGCAGAATATTTTTCAAGCAGGAAGTATTCAAGATGGAATTGTCTTGACAGTGCTTGCTGGAGCAAGACTGAGGCCAGCTCATTTTGTTTTAAAAATTTAAATGGAAAGCCTGTAGGACTTGCTTTTGTACTTTTCTGTTATAAAATAATTTAAAAAATAATAATCTTTTATAAACAAAGAGATAAAAAAAGAGTTTTCGTAGTGCTGGTAAATTAAGACATAATTTGTAATGCCCACAAGGGGGAAACTTGGGATTTACTGCTCCTGGATCCAAGGTATCATGGAGCATTAAGAAGAATCCCACAAAGCTGCCTGACCTCAGGCATTGTGGAATTCCCTGTCCCAGAGCTCAGCGAGGCTACAGCCCTGCTCCTGCCTTGCAGGAGTATCTTGAAAGTAGAGCCCATGGGATTTTGGCCCACAGAGGGTGGAAAGGTGGCCACTGCTTTGGATCAGCTCACCTCTAGTTATTGCATAGAAAAGCATTAATTCATGCAGAAGAGGAAAAAGGCAAATATAATGGCCCAAGCAAATCAGGTGAACTTTTTTTTGTAAAATACATAGATAGATCACATATAGAAAAGCACAAACCTGCAGCTCTCACACGAATTCCCAGGTAAATTCCAATAAGCTTCTGGGGAAAACAGAAAATAGCCCATAGTGGTCCCACAGCAAAAGTGAAATCGTCAGAGCTTTGACAGAGTTTGACATCATCAGGATTTATTTTCACTGTGTTGTGAGACTGTAGATTCAGGCTGAAAGACAATAAATATACCACAACAGGAAAAATAAATATTCTGTAACATTCTGTTCCAAGAGAAAGTTATTTCAAAATTCAGGCCCATGTCTGTCTTACTTGAAAAATAAAATAGAAAGGGAATCTGGATATTTTATAAATACAGATGTTGAAGCCAGGCTAAAAATGTGGTTTTTCTTATTCTTCAGACTTTCATTTTCAAGCAAACAACTCAAGAGCACTTGTATATGCCACAAGTGTCAGTCTCTCTTTCAGAGCTTTAGAAGAACACAACTGGATCTCATCCATCATTTTCCAAGAGATTAGGTCCCTAAATCCCAGTATAGCATCTTGTAGCATTACTGATACAATCTAACCCAAAATTTTTCCATCCATAAAGACATCAACACCCAGCTCTGCCAAAGCATCAACCTTCTCAGGCGAGGAGTGTTAAAGGATGCATGAACACAGTTTTGTATGTACATATGAGACAGATACATGAAATAAAATTATAAAATCTTTTAAGGTTGTCCTGGGAAAATGACAGCCAATGTGGCTGGAAAGTAGAGACCGATTCATTGAGAAATTATCAACTCCTTTTTAATCTTTCTGTGAACAGAATGGAAAGAGCTGCCTGCAGAGCTGCTCAGGATGATTTGTCACTGTAAGGACCTGTGCTGCTTTTTATCTTGCTACCAAACAGCAGTTGAGCAAGCCTGCAGGAACAAAACTTCTAAGACAACAGGTCTCTCAGCGACCCCTCTGATTTTATGGCAGTGATTTTTGACAGCTGAAAACCAGCAATTACCCTGCCAACCACCTGTGAAGGAAAAACAAATATTTGTGATCTGGGCAAATAACTCGCCACATGAGGAATATTTTTAATTTTATAACTGGACTACCTATGTCAAGAGTAGGTAAGAGTGGAGACAGTAATTCAAATGTTCTATTTTTAGAAAACATTCAGGTGTTCTAAGGTTTCATCTTTGAAGTGGTAGTAACATCTACTAGATTACAAAGCCTAGGGAGTATGTGTGCAATTCACCTCAGAAAGAAACAGTTACACACAGGCCACCTCTGGGGGAAACAAACGAGTTACAGAACTGATAGTCTGCCAGTTCTTCAGCGTTCAAGCCCCAGGTGAAATGGGAACATAAATATACTGAAATATAAATTTTCTGGTGGGGTGTATGAAATCACTCTAGTGATCACGGAACAGTTTCTGGGGAACAAGCCCCTGCTGTACAAAACTGCACTGTTGGCTCCAAACACCCTTTCTGCCAAGAGCTTTGGCAGAGCAAGCGAGGACTCGCTGATAAGAAGGGACTCTTCTCTCCAGAGGTGGTCCTCAGGTCAGAGCTGAGGAATGTTGGCTGGACAGCAGGGTGAGCATGTGCTGCCACTGCTGCCTGTTTCTCTGTTTCTTCCATGAGCACCTAATGCTCCATGACATAATCAGGACCATGAGTATAGCTACGTACAGAAAGAACCAAATATTTCATCACTGACAACAACATCAAGAACTGCACTGCTAAGAAATAAAATGTTTTTGAACTTCAGGAGGATTAGAATGGAAATAAACCCTCAGACTTTTTAGGAAAGAACATTTCCTTTAGGGGATTTTTCCTGAAACTAGCAACTTGTCATATTTCTTGCACCTTTCTCCCAGGACTGGAGGCAGAGTGACAGCCTAGATGGACAAAGGCAATTCATATGCCGCTGCCAAAACTCACACGCACCTGTAAGAAGCTTATACCTAGAAATAATTGTTAATTTTTCTAACTGGCCCAGTTATCTGAGCAGCAGAAAGGAAAGCAGTCGCTAAGTGATGGCAAACCCCACTTAATCCAGAAAGACAGGACATGCAAAGCCAAGTTCTTTCTGCTGAAAGTCTGAGCCAGTGTGCCCATGAACGTGCCAGGAGTTGGAGGGGTCAGAAGCAGGATCCATGCAGGGGGGTCTGGATCTCCATCACCTGGAGACTGCTGCTTTATTAGCAAGAATTAGAGGAATTCTAGAGGAATTAGAAGAATTATTAGAAGAATGAACTGCATCACCCACAGGCCCTGGGAAACAAATATCCTGGTTGCTAGAGAACAACTTTCTTGCTTTTCACATCTAATGTGAGGTCACTGAGCCTAAATGTACATTATTGTAGAAATTTGTATGCCTTTTGTTTTAAGCCATCTGTAGAAAAGCTAAACCAAGATCTTCATGATTTTTAAGCACTTGGCAATATTGCCTCTCACTTTTTCTCCTTCACTGAGCAGAAACTAACACACCACTGTGTCGATTAAGGTCAGGCTTATCTGAACAGTCTCTGAACTACTAATTCTTCTCTGTCCTAAATGTGAAATCCAAACCTGTTGAAACTGGCCTCCCTTTCCACAAAACAGGATGTGAAAAGAGGGCTGATAGCCCTGAAAGTAATGAGAAAACTCAGAAATTGTTTGCTTTTGTAATGGTGCTAACAAACTAAATATCAGGGCAGTTTTTAATATATCAAACAGTCATGGAATATTACCAGATAATGTAAATCGAGGACATAAAAACTCAGAAATTTATATTTGTGTGAAATGTTGTACTTTATACATATATATATACACAAACAAACAGAGTGTGTTCCTGTGTTATCAAGAACCTGCATATATGCAAGTTAAGTGTTTTCTTTGCCTAATGCCCTTTGTGCACAAAAGTAACCAGCTGTCAGGTATTTAGAAGAAGTGGCCACAAAAAGATACTATTTAACAAAAATACTTTTATCAGAGAAGCATTAAACTGTATCAGGGTCCAGCTATGCAAATAATTATTAGATATGTAGCAGGCCTTTGATCATTGCTTTTAGAATTCAACTGCAAAATCAATTTATGCTGAAACATTTTGGTATATCATACTTACTATTGTTGTTAAAATGATAAAAAAGCAAGATATTATACACACTATATGTGGTGTATAATGAATTAAAAGCTATCAGAGTGTATATTTATCATTTTCTATGCCTGCATCCCCTTGTATATTTTTCTGGTCCAGTGTTTGCTACTTGATCAACAAACCAGATGTTTATTAAGCTGCTCTCAAAGTAGTAGATGAGCAAGCTTACAAAAACAGGTCTCTGTGTATCACACGGACACAAACTTCTGCACGTGTGTGAAAACAGCCCCAGGGATGGTTTCAGACATGCCCAGCACTCTCAAGTCACCTCCCTCGTACAGCTAAACACCTCTGAACGAGCAGCTGCCCATGGAGGTGCTGCCTCCTACCCTCCTGGCCCAGGCTTGGCACATATGGCAAATTTCCTCTGTGTTTCCAGGATGTCCCCATTAACCCTATGGAAAATAAACAAACACAAACAGCCAACAGGACCTTTGAAATGAGATGACTAATATTTCCAACCGCTTAAACATGAGCCAGTCTGCACCTCAGACAAGCCATCCCTTAACTCTGGCATACCATCATGGGAGCCTGGGATCAAATCCTGCAAAACCTTTTAATGCTTTTTCTGCAGTGGATGTCTGGGTTATGTGGCCTCTTTGTACGTCTGCAGTACCAGGTTCCCTCCAGAGGGACACTCTGCCTGTCTCTGGAAGGCACTGCCTCTCGTCCAATTCCAAATCGGACACCATGGACAAGCAAAGAGACAATTGTTTTGGACAGAGCATGAAGTGATGATTAATCTTTTCCCTCTGCATTCTTGTCAAATGCTGACTTCACCTCTCACTTTATTCAGTTCTCAAAAACCATCTGGCCTACAGTTTTTTTTTTTCCTTGGTATATGTTGCCTAATTTTCGTTAGTCATGAAGAAAAGCTGAAACCAATGATGTGACTGTACCAGGTGCCTGATATTACATCATGTTAGACATTATCTTGCAACACAGTCAAATACTTATTTTGGCTGGAGGGTTTTTTTCCCCAAAGCAGGACTGGATATTCTTACACACACACATGTATTCTTTTCATTTCTGCTATGCAGAGGGCCATGAAATGAAAGAGAACAGTGCTTAATAAACAGCCAAATGTGTTCTCCAGAAAATGTAAGTGTCAGTCTTTCACATGGACCTTCATGTATCAAAATCATGCAAGGAATTCCCTTATTCTGTACCTCATATACATAGTCCTCACTCTACATAAACTCCTCATCGAGATAATCAGGTATCTCACCTATTGAAAGGCACAAGCATGGCTCAAGGTAGGGAGGAATAAAGGGGTAATATTATGTCCAAAATCCTGCAGCCCTTACAAGAAAGCCTGGCTGGAAGCTCTTGGGCACACTAAGCCATCTGGCTGAAGATGAGAAACGCTGCCCTTCAGGAGAAGCAGCACTGGCCTTTGATATATGGACTTGTCCCACAGTTAACATTTTATTCGTTACGCAGATGTTGAGTTAAATCATAATAAATAAAGTAATTTCCCTATCTGGGCATTCTTGTCCCAAATAAAAAATGGTTTTCTTTGTCCCAGGTGAAATCCCCTGCGAGGCGACATGCCCAGATAACAGTGTTTATCTGAATAATTTTACCATATAATTATGCTGCTCTACATTCACAGCTTGGCTGAGACAAAGCCAGGTCCAAGATCGTTCTGTTGCCTTTGGACTATGATGTCAGGCAGGCTCTTGCAAAGGACACTTCATCTAACCAGGGCACTATGTCTTGATTACCTCAGCCACGTCTCTCATGGTGTGATGGATCATCTCCGTCTTTCCTCTTTGGCTACACAATGAACCTAGACAAACAGAAACCTAATTTTTGTCTGAAACTCAGGTTAAGTGTCTGATCCCTTTTTAAGCTGGCTGCTGGGACTAGGAAAATCAGTCCTTCTCTGAAAAACAAAGGTCAGAAAGGATCACCACAAATTACACTCAAAGTGATGAGGAATTTTTTGCAAACAAAAGCTCTTGGCCCTTACGTGAGACCTCCAATATTTTTGTATATTGGTGTTGTTCATCTTGATTAAATTTTCAGCCAATGCTTCTGCTTCTAGGACTGTATAGAATATGAGAATTTCTTTTGTTCTCCTTCATAACAATCAAGTGATTAAATTATGCCCAAGCCCCCACATGTCTGTAAGCCAATAGTTTTTTATCTCAAACTGTCACAGCATGTACACTGCTTTTACAGCATTATTTTTATGTGTTCACTTGAAATTAAATGTCTCTGTGGTCCTAATCATTAATTAAACTCTCAGAACTATTACACACCTTTACTAAAGGCAGCTTTCAAAGCACTGTGCAGTGACAGTATAATGTTTCACTGTGAAATTTGGGACTGTGGAGCCATGACAGACACTGTTACATAGTAATTTTGACCCTAAATGGCAATCCACGACAGAGAAAAATAAATCCTTCCTCTGTCTTTTTTCACCTTCTTTCCCCCCCTTTTCTTTTTTTCAGGTTTATAACGACCTCCATCACACATAAAACCAGACTATTTCACTTTCTCACAAATGTTACTGGATTTGTACTTTGCTGTTATCAGAAAAGAGACACTGATTTCAGGACTTTCCAAACACCATGTAAAAGGAGAAAGTAGCCCAAACTGTGTGCAACTAATTCATAAATAAAGAATTCATGAATAAAATTAAAATGCATACAGCCAAAGGTACTACTACAAAAATTACAGATATACAGCAAGTCTGTGATCAAAGGTTTCTAAGGTGCTACTGCATTAAAGCTCTGCTCTGTTGTTGAAGAACATTACAGCTCTTCTATTGTTCCCAAACACAGCACAGGTCAAGGAAGTAGCGTAACAAATCAATTAATGTCCTACCTGCCTCCTTCACTAATTAGAGACTCAGCCTCTCTCTCTGCTCTTGATATTTGAAACTTCTCAGAAGGTGAAGATTAAAGTAGCAGCTCTCAGACTTTTCCAGAGGGTTTCCTTTTCAAGCCTTACCTTCCCTGACAAGTATGGATTCAGTTGAGGTGAAAGAGCATTAGGAATTTTTTCCATCTCTGCTGCTTTTATTTATTTGTATTCACCCCTATAAATGCAATCTGTATAAACACTTCTACAAAGGAATCTCCCTATTATTTTTCCTCCAACTCCAGTTTTAAGAATGTTCAAATAATCCAGAATATTAAACTTCATTATTCATGTTCCTCCATTGCTCCAAGAAACATGGCCACAGCACACATACAACAAATGTCCCGTCAGCATCTCTGGTTCCATAATCATCCTTCACATATAACAGCACTGCCTTTCTTATTTATTTTTTTTTTCCATAAGAGAAATTCTTCAGTACATGTGTCTGCAGTCACACTTAACCTTCTACACACCTGTTTTGTGCTCTCCCTCCTGGTCATCACACTCTAAGCAGCCAGGACTACTAGGTCCTATCATTATCATTTGCTCTCCTGTACTTTATATTGTGAAATCTGGATGTGTACAACTAAATAGGAGCTTCAAATCTCACCCATCATCTGAATAAAGTACATCTGACCACCAAGATTACAGTCTAGCAAAACTTTTTGATGCTTTTCCAGTCTCACGTAGGAAACCAGGACAAATGAACCTTTACCATAAGTACTGTGCTGGAGGCTGCTCATCTGGAGGGGAGCAGTTACAGGATGCAAAGCCTCCTTCACCTATGCAAGCAGCAGCTGAACCCAGCCCTGGTAGAAGATATCTGCTTCAGGCCTGTGGGCTAAGCTGCAGCTTCTTTCCCCATGCCCCCCTACCCACGATGTAAGACAGCAGACCAAGCAGAATTTAATATTGTGAAATCTGGATGTGTACAACTAAATAGGAGCTTCAAATCTCACCCATCATCTGAATAAAGTACATCTGACCACCAAGATTACAGTCTAGCAAAACTTTTTGATGCTTCTCTTCCCTTCTACTCTCTCTTTGTTTCAGGCATGTGGATCATTCACCAGCACCAGCATATTTGAGCACTTCTAGCCACCTTGTTCTAAGACTATCAAGACTACAGTCTAGCAAAACTTTTTGATGCTTCTCTTCCCTTCTACTCTCCCTTTGTTTCAGGCGTGTGGATCATCCACCAGCACCAGCCAAGCAGTGAAATATCTCAGCACCATTAGCAAATTTTAGACACAGTGTGCTCCCAAAATAATCAATTCCTCTGCTGCCTGTACAAATGCAGCAGAGGAAGAAAGATAACAAGCAGTAGTGGTCAGGTTTGGACATCAGATAGTAAAAATAACATTATCTACTTAGAGATATACCCACAGAATTGCCCTTCTCCATCCTCATATTCCTATCTCTATTTTATTGATTGGAACCATGAACACTTGAGAAAAAAAACTAAACTAAACAAATAAATATGCTGGTCCTGAGCAGACTTTGCTACAAAGAACCTTCTTACAGCTTGTGCATAATGCAAGCCAATCAACAATTTGCAAAAGTAGTTCAGGTAAGTATAGAAAGATAATATCAGGGCTCTTGATTAATTAGTATTTAAGCATAAAATTAGAAGAAAACCAACAGCACTGATCCTCATCCAAAAATGATAGTTTCTAAAAAGATTCTGCTTTGGCCCAGAATGTGAAGAATGTACCAAAAATGGCTTCAAGCTTCCTAAGAAAGGAAGAGGCTTTGGATGTTGATCCAATGGCCAAAGGAGAGAGGAAGCTCAGCTGCTCCATGGACATTACAGAAGGGAAGGAAACAACAGATATCTGTGGAAGTCTGTGAACACTTTATTTGTGCAGTTTTGCCTCTGTCTCTGCCTAGAGACAAGCAAGAGTGTTTATGCACCTGATCTAGTGGCTTCATTCCCCAGCCTGTGTCACCAGAGCTTGAACACTGAAGGAAAAATCCTGCTTTGTGACTTTGCTATTGCAGCAACATTTGAGGGAGCAAAATGTGTGAGAAGAGAATACTGCCAGGCAGCCTTGCCTGCCCCTCCACCTTCCCTCTTGCCCCTCATATATTACACTCGTTGCTAACTGTAGTGTTCCTCTTTATAACAAAACAACACCACAGCTCCTCAAAACATTCTGAAAACAGTAAAAGAAGGGATATGAAAACAGGACATCTTTGTTAAACTTTGCCACACGTGTGAGATGTCATCACATGGACCAGACTCCTCCTCATGCCTTTCCAGGCTGGGATGGGGAAGGATGGGCACACCCCTCAGGCCAAGGGAATCAGCAGTCAGGCCCAGCTGATTTCATAACCCCCATGAAAAGGTTACTTGTCTTTTCTTAAAATCAAACCCCAGTCATTTTTTTTAAAGTTGTATGTTGCCAACATTAGAGCACAGGGATCTGATCCAATCTAATTATCAAATTTGCAGGTTTTTGTTTCCATTACACAACTTTTCTGTGTGTAATAGAAGAATTTGCCCTTTGTTGATACAGCTTCTTGGACAGGCACAGAATTTGCATATGTACACACAATCAAACCAGGGCAGGACTGGAGGCTGCACGTGCAGGGATTGCACACAAGCAAATGCTTCTCTGCACATGAAAAGTGCTCTGCAGAGATGCAGAAAATTATTAGCCCTGTGTAAACAAACCCGAGATGATGAAGTAGGAGCACTCTGCAGGAATTCTGGGTTTGGAAGGGTTAATGCAGAGCTTCACAATCCTTTGAGCACAGCACTTAGGAACCATACCCACAGAGGCTCTGTGCACTTGCAGCATTCGCTGAAGCCAGTGGGAGTCACGGCTTCTTCCAGGAGTGAGCCATACACACATAAACTAAGTTAAAATATATTGTTTACATACTGCAAACCTCATAATTCACAGAATCCCTGGCAGGGGACCGCAGGATTTTCCTTCAGACACAGCCACTTCTCCAGAGCTAGTTTTTCACGTCTTGGTAGCAGCTGACCCTAGAAGCATTTTCAGACATAAGTCAGTGTTTTCTTAACCTGCCAGTGCCCTGCTGTGAGCACGTTCCTCATGCAGCTGCACTCTCAGGCACAGCCCCTGGGGAAGGAGCCGCAGCTCCTCAGGAGCTGGGCCGGTGGGGTCGGTGCAGCTCTGGGCTGGCTGCTCACAGCCCAGGGAACACAGTCCCCCTCCTAAAAACGGACCTGGCACACCCCACACGGGAGCAGAGCTCGCTGCTCTACTGGGAGCACAGGTTTAATGGCTTTATCAGGAAGCTGAGCAGATACATGCAAGAGTATAAAGAGCGAGCAGAGCCCAGCAGCATCAGGATTATTTCTGACAAGTCTCAAATAAGCTACTTTTTTTTTTCTTTCTCAGTTCAGATGATTTTTTTATTGGTTTTTTGCTATGGGTTTATGCATTCCATCCTAATTCCAAGCTATCACAGACATTAAGAATCGAAAAAGTATGTTAGATAGAGTTAATCCCCCTAAAATTTCTCTCAGCCTCAAATATATGAACAGATATGGATTACAGTATTAGTTGATTGTTAGTTTTATTTTAACTAGTTCATTATTAGTTTTATTTTGACCAGTAGGTTTCCTATTCATAGCAGCCTCTCACACAATGGTCCGAATTTATTTCAAATGTATCAGCTCCTAGCTGGAATAGTAGTTTTGAGAAGGCAGTGGAGAGTTCACCCATTAAACCAGAGTTATGGAAGAGTTCACAAGGGCTTCTATTACTCAATATTTAGGATGAATGATGTAATTCCATCATAAGTTAATAAAAAATGGGTACCTAGAGAGAAAATCTGACATCATTCTCAAAAGAGCAAGTTTGTTTAGTTATCTTTTTCTACGAGCAACTTTCAGACAGAAAGGTGACCTTTAATTCTAACTTTTCCAAAATCTTCCTTAGATGACACCTCTAACAGTACAAAATGTTTTAATAGAAAACAAGTAACTTGAGCAAGATGATTGTATAATTAGAAAATATTCTGATTTTCCAAAAGCAGATGGAAAGACTTTATGTTGAAAGACATTTTTCAGGAAATGTTAGAAACATCTTTTCTATGGATTTTATGTTGAAGGAAACAGAAAATGATTTAATGAAAAAGGACAGAATCCAATTATTCTAATATTTTATGTCTGTCAGAAGCCAATTTTAGGCATTCCAGGGAAAGGCAAAAAAACAGTTCTGAACCATAGAGGGACTCAATGGAAGAAGTTAAAAACCAGAGCAGGTGTTGGAAAATTGTATCTGCCCTTTTTTCTGTTTGTTATCCAAAAATGCAAATTGCTTTTTACCAGAAACCTTCCAGCTACATTCTAGCTTGAGAAAATTTAGCATCTATTCATGCTGGTGCTGAGAGAGAAAGCCATAAATGTCAGCACACAGCAGACTGGATTTTATAATCCCATGTCTCTCAACATCCTTCTGCATAATGCATAGGACTAGGTAATTACAGAACAATTTTTAAAAATCTTATAATTAAATAAAATTAGGATAGAAAAAAATAGAGAAGCAAGGCAACTGATGAGCTGGGGCTGCCAAATATAATAGAACCATAGAATACCAGGTTGGAAGGGACCTCAAGGTTGAAATACTTATAACTGGCTCCATGTTCTTAAGGAGCTGCAATATATAAACACTAAAACTATAAGAAATCAACAATTTACACTCACATACAAGATTCTTTAAAATTAAAAAGCATCTCTGCTTTGTTACTGACATAAAGTCAGAGGTACTATATCTAGGAGCTGGATGTAAAAAAATCTGTATTTCCACAGTCTTCAGCAGAATTGTTTCCTTCTTATAGACTCCCAGTCCTCCAGCTTAAACCAGCACAACGTTCTCAATCCCTAGGTCTAGATGATGCTGCTGCAAGAGCAGTTTTCTCTTTAAAACTCAGTGTTACTGCAGGGTGGGCCTACTTATTGAGAAGGGGAGCAAGGCACCACAATTTCTGTTCTGGGCCCCATTTAAAAGTGGCACGTTTTTATTACTTGGAAGAGCAAGAGTTGAAGAATGAATCTACTGAACTCATCCTACTGTACCTTTCCAAAAGTCTTCATCTCACCCTGCCACTTCATTGTGCATTAACTGGTCTTTGTTCTCTTTTGCTTTAGTGTTTTAAATACCTACTGGAGGGCTCTGAAGTATTCACACAGGCATCTGATGTACCTGTGTCTAAATAAATAAGGGAAATGAAACGAGGCCTACCCAAGGTGTAAGCCTACCACACATCTCAATGGACCACTAACTTCCTCTCTTTTTTCTTTAACTAAGTGGTATTTCCATAATCTAGCTTTAGATCAAACTTGTTGCAGTCTGTGCTTTGCAATATCTCAGTGGGGCGTCTGGGGTCATTTCAAAGAGATACAGAATCTTCTGCCCTACAGATTACACAAGTATCTCAAAAGAAGGAATGTTCATTCTCTCATATATGATTTTGAGGCTTTTTCTTGCAAGTCTCTTTTCCATTCTGGGGGCTTTACTTTACTTCCAGAGCTGGACAGTCTTAGTTATCCACAATATCTTGCATCCGTTCGGGAATTGCTTGCACAAGATTCCCTTGCTGACAGTTCCCATTAGCACACGTTCATTTACACATACTTTTTTTTGCATTTGTGAAATTCCTTTCTTCAAGTGGATATGAAAGATTATTCCTTTAATAGTCCCTTGCCCACAGGTAGATAAGTCTCATTCAGGGAAGCTGTCGCTCACCATGACCACCAGATCAAAGGGGCTCCAGCAGAAAGACTATCTCTGGATCTGTGAGGGGTCACTTGTCCTCTAAGCCCTGGCTGGCACTCACATCAAATGATGGTACAATTCCACCCCACCTGTTTTCATGTTACAGACTCATATTTTCAGTAATGCTGCTTCAGGCCAGCTTACAAACTAATCAATTACTTCACAAAATAATGCAAAATTTATTTCAGCAACAGATCTTCCTTCTTCTTCTGGGCACTAAACAACAAAAAACCCTTGGCCACTCACCACAGCTACGGTGAGATGATTAGCTGCACATTCACCCACAGCTTGTTCTATGGCCAACCAGCACACCTCAGAACAGAATGAATCTCTGTCCCTGTGAAGATCAAGTGCTGACAGTTAGCTGAAGGCAGACCCCTCAGCATGAGCCCAGAGCATCACTTCAGGCAGGGTTAGATGGAAGGCCTGTGTACAGTTCTGAGCTGATCCACTATCAAAGTGGATTACATCTTTCAAACAGATATCTTCTACCTGCTGTGGACTGCTTTTGCTCACAATATAGCCCACCAACTTCAATAAGGCTTTCAGGTCTAAATATATATTTCAGGTCTATATATCACTTTCTTTGGTGACTCTGACTAGCCTCAGCATCTGCTTTCAAACCTCAGATAGACTCATGACACGGATCAAATCCTGCTTTCTAACATCAGTCTCCTTTCTGAGGAAAAGGTATGTAGCTACACAGCTCATCAGGCTGAGCAGGACCCTGCTAACCCTCTCTGTGACACCTGAAGGTATGAGAAGGAGGTATGTGAAGGGATGGAGGGACTGAAGATACCAGGTGACACTTCACATTTGCTTATCTGATCTCATAATGCAATGACAAATAGAGGTTTAAGCAAGGTTCAGCCAAACACTGGCCTGTGCAGGGAGCAAACTGTTCTTTTAGGTAATAGTTCTCCTTGGAAGAGAACATCAAATTTCTAATCAACTTTGTCATTTTACCAATTTTTGCTAATTTTTACTGTAGAATTTATAAAAAACATGGCATGATAGCTTTTTACTTTGAACTTCCTAGATTTACAAGATGGAAGCAAACCAAATGCAGCATAAACAATAAATGATGACCTTCCTATTGGTCAGCTTCTCCCCTTTCAGGATGTTCTTCCATTCATTGCCCACTGCAATAGGGAGAAAATGGAGACTGCAGCCACTCAGCAGGCTTTGAACTCTCCATGAAAACAAAAACGTTGCTCAGGAATATACATGGGATATAGACATGATTATGAAAAAGAAAATGAAATCTAAAATTCTGAATTTTTGCCAAATAAAGCCATGCAGAGAGGAAAGCTGTTTGAGCTGTGCCTTGGTGATATAAGAAAATAATCCTGAAAAGGAAGCTCAGAAGGTGAGGCTGACACTAGTGACTAAAAGGTGTTTCACTCCCCATGTGACAAGCAGGCTGAAAAAATCATGAGCATGTCCAAAATATCAATTTCCTAGCCCCCACAGAAGTCAGAATGATTACCAAGTCTCAAGTTCTGAGAGAAGCAAAATGTTCCTTACTGGCTTTGCAGCAAATTTGCAAAACCAATCGTCAATAAAATGAAAAATTTGAAAAATCCCCATCCTCAAATATAGCAAAAAGTAAAAATCTCTTCTAGGTTAGCCCTCAAACTTGTATATTTTTGCCACTGGAAAGTTTCCAAAGAGCAGAGGAATACACAGGGCTTTGCTTCAATTGTAGCCCCTTGCAGAACTTGAGAATCAGCCCAGCAAACAGCTGTCCAACTAACCAGCTTTAAAAAAAGAAAAACTACTGAGAAGCAAGTTGAAAACAAGTTTAGAATAACATTGTTTGACTCAGACAATCTTATGCAGTGACTCTTTCAGTTCTTCAGTTTGGAAATTTTGGGGAATTCAAAAGATCCAAGAGGTATTTTTAAATCTCAATGAAATTACTTTTTACTCTTTTTACTAAACCTATCACACTTCACTTAGATGCCACTTTGATCCCAAAGGATTGATAAGGTCTTCACAGATTTTCTTACTATTGAATCTCCAGCAGACATACAAAAAGCTTTCTCACATTTTCACTTGGAGCAGAGCAGACACAACAGAACCCAGTTCCATGCACATGTACAGCAGCAAACACGTGTTCATGTACCTCTAGCAAGCAGCTGAAACTAAAGGGCATATTTTTTAAAAAAATATTTTTGTATCATAGCTGCATTTTTGTGAGTGAGATCTGAACCCACTGATGTCTGGGGAGTTTTGCCCGAGTGAAAGACAACAGTCTGAACATTTTTCTGTGTTGTGTTAATATATAGTGAAAATAAGTGGTATCTAAAAGGCAGAGCAGGGGCAAAGAGGTCTAGCACTAGTCCAGAGATAAGTGTATGGGCTCCACTGATTTTCATTTATAAACCCCTCCATCAGTAACAAAGTTCAAATCCTTCCTTGTATTAGAAGGACACAACAGCTACAAAGCCATAAAAAGAAAAAAAAACAAAGTTCTACCAGTAGCAATATTTACTCCTCCTTTTCTGTTCCAAATTATCAGAGAGCTGAGTCCACTTACACCATGCAAGATCCTGCCTCTGGGAAGAACACTTGGTAAGACTGATGCCAGATGGACAACCCTAGACACGGTTGTCATCTCTTGATTGCTAGACAGGTTCTCCCAATGTCTTAGACAAAAAAGACAATGCTTGAACATCTTAAAAAGTCTTTAGCATACAGCAGAACTAGGACCAGTTGGACACTGTCACATTATTGACTGTTACCCTGATTCTAGCAAAAGTCTACCAAGTACTAGGCACCATGAGTAGACAATTTAATTGCCCAATTTGCCTGTAGTTTTCTTCTTTCTCTCTCTGTAGTTGAGCCTGAGCTGGGAATTCAGCTGCAAGCATTTCAACATTGATGATTCACTGTTTGAAGGACCTCCAGGGAAGTCCTATAGTACCTCCAGACAAAGTTCTCGCCTCTGGCTTTTCTTGGCTTGTAGGTTTATTACCCACCAGAGACTTTAGACTTATAACACATCCAACTACAACTCAAATTCCAGGCTCATACATGGGCTGATGGACCCTGGAGCTCCTAATTATAATTACATATTCATATCAGCTGAATGAGATGCTAAATTACAGTCTTGATCCCACACTGTGCCTCTGTGCAAAGCCACAGCTGATGCTGATCCTCAACTGGAAGAATGGGAGGGGGTACAGGAGATCCAGCTGTTGCTCATTTCACTCAAGAAAGAAGCCATTTACTTTCTGATGTGAAAAACCATGAGAATAAAATAATGTGAGCAAAATAACATTCCCCACCCTGCCATTTACCAAAAAAACAAGAGCTAATATCTTCAAACTAAGGCTGTAACAAAAGGACAAGGGCACATAATAATGGGAAATGTTGTTTAAAAGTGAGCCTTTTTTTCTGTTAATGCACATTTTTACACTTTGTTGCCTCCTTGAAAGTTTGGCCAAAACAAATCTTCCTAAAGTTAATTTCTCTCAGGAGTAACGGGGTCGATGCAGCATTACACATTCATGCTCTGGATTCCAATAAAAGAAGTTGTTACCATAGCAAGAAGTATTGTTGCAAAGACAACACACACAATGTAAGATTAAAGAAAAAAAAAAAAACTCCAACAATATTTCCAATGCTCAACAATAACATAGATAATTTTCTCCTAACTGCACAAAGATGGGAGTGTGCTACTGCTTTGATAGTCCCACGGTGACAAACCAGGCTGGCTCCTTTAAGACTTGGTTTTCAAAATGCAAATTTTGCAATGATTGGATTTTTTCAAAGTCACACCAGTTATTTTTAAGATTATGTACATCATACTGCTGCCTGAGGCAGTCAAGGACTGGAGGAAGATAGATGGTGCAAGGGACTGGACATCAGCTGTACAAAAGGCAGGTCATACCTTCTAGTCTGGGTTAATTTCAGGAAACAGAGGAATAAAGAGGAAAAAAAGGTAATTTGGGGTTGTATCAATGGAAAGACAAGGCAGCAGTGATCTGAACACATAGTCTGACATGCCACTACCTAGTCAGCCAGCATTGTTCACTGGCACTAGGATAAAAGCTATTTTTAAGCAAGGTTTGAAATAGAAATCAACCTTTAGCTTTGTAGCCTTTCTTAGGCACCTCACAACAGAGAGGAAGCCTGGAAATGATCGCAGGAGCAGACCAGAATGTGGGGAAAGTATGCACTGCTGAAAGCTGAAAACAGCTCTAAAACATGATGTGGGACCATTGGAGACCAAGGATGAGGTGAAAGTGAGAGAGAAGAGCAGGAGAGCAGAATGTGGGAAGAGCCAGGAGAACGATCCAGGTAGCAGAGTGTGAATGGACTCTGCAAGGGCAATGCTGCAGCAAGCAAGGGCAGGGAGGAGGATGTTGGTTTAGCAGAACCTGAACTGAAAGGGGCCCAGCAGAGCCTTTGCATGCGAGGGCAGATGTCTGTGGAAAGGACAGGTTCTCTGCATGCCATGTGGGCAGAGGCAGGAAGACTCACCCACAGCACAGCCAGCCTCTGGGAGTCTGGAGGAGACAAGGCCAGGCCAGAAGAGAAACCAAGAGGTGGCCTTTGGCAGCACGAGAATGCTGTGTGTGTTCACAGCAGAGAAAGGAGAAGAGAATGCAAAAGCAAGTGCACAGGCAGGGACTAGGGTTTGAGGGAGACAATGTCAAAAGAGAAATGAAAAGGGAACGTGCAGAAGAAGAGCACGTGAGGGGAGGAGAGTAGCAAAGGAGCTCACTGGAAAGGGCAGCGATGAGGAGGAAGATGGAAGTCTGTGATGTAGGACAGGCCCATGATGAAAGCTGGAGGTGAACAGCAGATAGAGGACAGAAGTGAACAGTGACACCCCACAAGCTATTAAAATAATGTTTACGTTCTTAATTAACCATCATAAGACCTTTGACTTCACATTGTAAACATTCCTTTAATAGAGTTTGTAGAGAGGCATTTATTGACTTGACTAAATTCTGCCCTCCACCTTTTGCAACATGGCAAGGCAAACTCCTGCTCCACTGCCTTAGCACCAGTGAAGAGGTGCACAGAGAGCTCTGGGGAGGGAGTCGTTCCTGGTTTCTGCTCTTATGGCCAGACTTGCTACAGCTACAGTGCAACCAGAGGGATGAAAGTGCTTCCTAAGTCCTCTTCAGCCCCTGCTCAGTTCCTCTGCCAAGAGACTGCAGGTGTGCTCTCCCCATGCTGGAGCTCTCTGGTGGCACCTCCCAGAAACACAGTTGGGAAATTCAAAAGTCTCTCCCCTGAGCATGCTGAAATTTTCATTTCACTGATCTAAAAAAAAAATGTTAAAAAATTGGCCAAATTTCAAGTTCTCACTACAGACCATGGAAGCACTAATATTTCACAAAAAGAGAGTTCCTTATTTATACATACAGATGGGCACATACCTGTGCACACCTACACACAGCCCTGTAAACATGGGCAGAACATGGTTCCCTCAGCCCCAACTGGAGAAATGACTGAACATTTTAGAGTAAACTTTCAAAAATATTTGCCCAAGGCAGAGAGCATGGAAAATTTTGGCCCAAATGGTCGAAGTTTGGCAAAGTTAGAAGCAATAGAGAACAGGATCTTATAATAGCAAGTGCTGGGCAGCCTTATGGTCAACACCACTATTTGTGCTGCTTGTAAGGCTTAATTTTCTTTAATAGGAGCTGCATGGCAGGGCTGTAATACCCTGGGGCTTCCTGTCTTTAATTTCCTTTGAATATAATCGTGGTCTTAAGCCTTCCTTCCTAAATAACCTCTGTCTTTAATTATTTTTTTAAGCAAATTACAACTTAACAAGCACACATTCTCCTAAGACAGAGCCTCTAATTATCAAAATGACAGTGCTTCTCAGAATCTGAATTTCACAGTAATTCAGCCACCAATTTGATAGGTCAGTAAATAATTACACACCGTCACTGCCAGAAAATAATTAAATAGGATGTTATAATACAACCTACACCTTGCATTACTCAGTCACCTGGATGGTTCTTGCAGAGGAGTATTCATAAAGTGAGCAGCAGGGAGGTACACATGTGCAGTCCCAAGTGCTCACACAATTAATGAATATTTGGAAGCCATATGACATTATTTGGGGATAAGCTCTGAAGGTGTTTCTCGGTCCTTATTGAGGCAAGACTGTCACAAGTACATGTAAGACACATTAGGATGTGGAGGATGTGTGAGTATCTCATATGCATAAGATAAAATTATTCTGCTAGAAGTAATTTGCTATTAATTACCTTCCTGGGAATAACTTTAAGATCCTTAGAAAGGATGGTGTCATTTTGTAGGACTGGCTTCACAGATTTTCTGCACTCACAGCACTGATACATTCCTTCACCTCTGTGTGACATAAAATAGTCACTGGTTATGAAGCCAGGGTATTTTAAATCTAAGACAAGCTTGTTGCAGAGTTCTTAACACCAAAAACTTCCAGGGCTGTAAATTCTAAGCTAGAATAGAGGATTTTGAGTGCCTGTCAGTTGCTTTGGGGCTCTTCTGTACCATCAGTGCTTAGAAACTTCAGCATCATTTCATTATGTTGCTTAAAGAAATGTGCCCAGCTCTGATCCTAAATCACCATCACTACTAATCCACACGTGTCAAACAATTGTTACTTAAACCACACAATCATACCTGAGGGGATGAGACTCAAACAGTGAAGCAAATAAAAGTGGGTACAATCTGAACTGGTGGGTGTTTAGGAAAGAAACTCCCTCTGGCTAGTTGTGAGAACACTCACTCCCCATGACACACCCCCTCCAGCCTCTCCTTTTTCCCTTTGCTACTGCAGACGTGCAAATCCATATTAGATTTAGTCTAGGAGGGAAAAAGGCATTTTTTCATTTGTTGTTCTGGATGTGGATTGCCTGGGGTGGCTGCAGGCTCCTCTTGAAACCCTCCTAACACACTCCTTGGGGCTCACAGCCTTCAGCAGTTACCAACTTCAGACCAGTGTGACCAATTGAACCAGAACTGAAAACTTCTGCATCTCTACACCAAATTTCCCTAAGTTAGCCAAGCAAACCTTCTACAATATATTTTTTAAGTTATTCTTCAAGTGATATTAGTGGCTTCTGTATGTAAAAACTAACATAGCTTTCCTTTAGTGACTAAAAATTATCCTTAGAAAAACAATAGCCAGTTGTTTCAAGTCCTTTCAGAGTGAATGAGTCTAAAAATCTTCAATCTGTCCTTCAATTAATCAGCAAAATTATACCTCAGGTCGAATATGAATGAAAATTCCTGAAATACTTGAGTCACCTTATTCAAGGTAAAGCCCTGACTCAAGGAAAACTGATCCATCTTGAAAGCAAACTAGAAAATAAGGGCTACACACATCTTCATGTGTGTTATGCTAGTCGAAGTGAAAAGATGACTAAATCACCCTAGATTCAACTTTCCACAGCAATTAGCTAAAGTATCTCAATTTATCTTTCCCTGACAGTTTATGATTTTAAGGAAATTTGAGATGTTTGGGTGGTTGGGTTTTTTCCTTTTAATGGACATTTTAGCACCATCTGCTGGTGTTAAAACTTGCTCTGGAAACTAAACACCAGCTACCTCCTTCATTTTAACTTCCTTAAGGCCTGCTTCTGGCTCTTATTAGGAAAGGTTAATTGCTCGCTTTTCTACTACAGATCCCAGGATTGGATAAGTAATTTATCTGAATGAATCATGCATCCAGATGGAGTATACCTTCTGGAGGCCATATATCAGTAGCAATACACCACTAAAGAAATACCTCATCTACAGCTACATCCAAGAGTAGATGTGATTGCTTTTCACATTGTAAAAATTAAAAACCAAAAACACCCAAAACACCACCCTCATTCCTTAAGGAGTAATAGAATTTTTTTTCCCCCTGATTTATTCTGAGTTAATAGTGGTATTTAGACTGAAGAATCGGGCTGTGAGATTGGAGATTTAATGTCTGATGCACATAGTCAAAAACTGAACTGCTAAAACTACCTCTGAGTGTATTCAGTTGTAGAATTATATGACTTACCCTATCTAACTCATCCAGTTGCTTTTTTATTCCCTTAGACTGCTTCTGGCTCAGCAGCAGCTCTTCACTGTTTCAGAACCTGTTGGGGCACAGAGAGCCTGAAAGCACCCTAGGGAATGGTCACACTAGGTCTCAGCTGCCTCTCTACATGACCTGTCCTGGATACCCAAGGCATCTCCCACCTTCAGGATAAGTTTGATCTCTGCCTTGATCAAGCCAAGCTCACAGAATTCCTCTCTACAAGACTTGCCAAATGCCTGGGTTTGACTGACAACATCACAGAGCACTAAGAAACCTGCCACAGACTTCATGGATTCCCCAGAGGGAAGGGTCAGCATCAGCCCATTTGAGTTCAGGCAGGTCCTCCAAGTAAATGTGCCAGGGGAACTTCAAGTTGTCCTGTTGTGGCTGTTGTCTGTATCAATGACTCCTATGATATGAAAAAGCAGCAATGGACCTGGGGATCATTTTTTCAGTCTTCCTGCTCAATACTCAGTATTAATTACTGTAGCCCATACATCAGTCTCAGCTCCATCCTGACGATCTCCCACCTGCTGCCATCACAGCCCTGCCTGTACCTCTTTTGTGTACACCTCACTCTAAGGAATACCTTCTCTCCCCAGGTCTCTTCTGCAGTCATTAGTCTCTCCTCTGAGTTGACCCTTCTTTGTCTTAGAAACTCCTCCAGGCAGAACACCCATGGTTTAAAGCTGAAATTCAGTTGCCTGAACTGAATTTCAGACTGAACTGTCTGAATGCTGAAGATACATTCTGGGTTGGTGTAAAAAAGCTGATGTAAGAGCAGCAGAGAGGATGACATGTCAGATTAACAGCACGGTGTGTTCCAAGGGGCTGGGAAGTGAGTTCCTGTACTGCAGCAAGGCTATATGCATCCCTTCCTCTACAGACATCATTAGGCTCCAGCTTAACAGGACCCTGGCATGGTCACCTGAGGCAGCAGTTGCCCCAAGGAAGCTAAACAGGCATGAGAGAATTAATTACCTTCTGCTTCCCTTCCAGCCATACCTATAAGGTTAGGCAAAGCCCAAACCCTGCTTGCTCATAAATTCTCTATCTTAGAGAGTGGTGACTGAAGACTTTTCAGATGGATGTTCTTGGGTAAGTTTTCAAAGTCGTGCTCAAAAGGGTCAAGTCAAAAAATAAATCCCGTTATTTGTTAGAAAGATTTGTGTGTACACCTCCCACATTCACTGCTTTGAAATGGACCCCTCAATGTCTGGAGGGGATACAAAGCCTATGGCTCCTCTAAGGTTTCAGGAGGAGGAAGAAAGGCCATGACCTTTAATCGAGATTATTCTGCACATAGGACTATTACCTTTGCATAATCTTTGACAAAATAAGCTTGACGAAAGGTGCAGTGCAGTAATCTAAAACTATTCCTTAAGTGCTGTAAGGAATCAAGGACCTTGAACACATTATATACATCGATGGAAAAACTATGATCAAGAGGTTTAGGCCAGAGATGGTTCTATTCGCAGCACCCAGCTTCTCTGGACTGTAAAAGAAAGCAGCATATTTAGTATAATTAGCCCAATTATGCCTGCCAACACTGGTGAATGTCAGTTCAAACTCATTTCTGAATTGCTTCTTTCCACATGAATATCATTCATATCCAATTTCCATCAATATCAGTGAGATTCAGAAAGAGGTTTATCAAGAAGAGCTGAGTTGGGCGGGGAGGGGTGAGAAAACTCTTTGCTGTTTCAGCAAAACAGAAACTGTGGAAGCAAATTAATTTGGGCAAATTTCCCATTCAAACAAAGCCAAAACCTTCTGAAACTATCCAAATGTCCTTTCCCAAATATTCTGAACAACTGAGCTCCTTTGAATTGCAATCTGCTTCTGCTTTTCTAATTTAAATGAACGTATATTCAAATACAAGGTCAAAGTTGAAATGAACTTTCCAAATTTCATAACATGAATTGCCCTGATCTCACAGATAGCATTAGTGACAGGAAGCCACCCATGCCCTGGGAACTCACAGTGAGCTGAGACTCAGCACAGAGTCACCTCCTGAGCCCCACCACACCTTCTTCCAGTGGCTGCAGGTACCTGTGAAGCAAGAGTGTGATACCCTGCCCGAGATGTCCTCTAAAGCCCAAGGGAAAGGGAAGCCAGACTGCTAATAACTGCATTAAAAGACTGCCAAGAGCATTCAGACAGCTGGACTGCCTTTCAGGAGGAGCAGGAAAGCACCTGAATTACACACAGCAAATTTATCACAGGAAAAATGGGCTCTCATTACATTTACCTACTAACAGACATTTACATCAGAAAATCTACATCATTTAGCATAAAATTTTAATATCTGAATGTAGCTATTATATGTCCATTAAGAAAGTAGCTAACTGAAATACATCAAGAATTACCAGTTACTCATCTAGAGTTCTGATTCTGTGTTTCTGATGTGAGACAAAAGACACTGCTAACAATAACATGGTACAAGAGACAGAAGAGATTATTCTATTTGTTTCATTAAACTACTTGACTAGTCAATTACAGAAAACATTTTGCATTTTAGTAGTAACATTCTAATTATGGGAAAAGAACAGACAAATAGATAAAACTAAAAAAAAAAACTTATTTTACCTATGTTTCCCATTCTTGTCTCATTCTATAGACAGAAGCAAGACACCTCAGATGAGTGAATAAAAGTGCACTGAAAATCCCCAGACATCCCTTGTCTCTGATCCTCTACCTCAGAGGAAGGAACAAGGCTTATTATTTGGGTTGTCAGTTCTTGAAGCAGTCCCACATAAGCCATGACCTTTCAGTGTTTGGTTTCAGGTGTGGTCACTTTGTGAAAAAGAAATGTCACACTTGCACATCTGATGGGTTGAAAAAGAAGAAAGAATTTTTTTCTGTGTCTATAATATTTTCATGAAAAAGTTCTGGCTTAATTGCATTTTTTTTCTACCCCAAGAAGTACAAACTTGCAAGGTGTTAGAATTTCACAGGCCACACAAAAGAACTTCACATGGCAATAAAGACTATTTCTAAGTCTGGTAGGTGCTTCCCCATCCAGCTTCCACTGGAGGCAACACAAAAAAAAAGAGCATTAATACATCATGAGAGCCTTTAATAGGTAATAAATAATGCCCTGGAACTTGTGATAGATAGATAGATAGATAGATAGATAGATAGATAGATAGATATTTTGACTGAGATAACATCTAAATGTCCTGTGGTTACTGTGGATGGACAGGAGATGCTCCATCAGAGCAATATATTGTCATTGTGGTTCAGAACTTACAGGTGAAGGGAGCTGACTTAAATCAAAATGTAGTTGCAAAACTGGATTTCAAAGCTTTTTAAGTTCATGGAGAATCTATAGATGGCACCTCTTCCAAAAAGTGCCCTTTGGCTGATCAGAAGAGGAAAAGCAAGGCAAAGCTCACGTGTCAGGCATACACAGAAATTCAAAAACTAAAAAAGGAACTATTAGTACCCCACAGTGAAGCCATGCTTAAGGTGACAATGAATTGGGTAGAAGCAAAATATTACTTTCATGATGATTTTTATGAACACAGTATAAGCAGAAAAAGAGAGTCCTCCCCTAGGTCATCATTCAGGTGGAAAAAAAAATAAATATTAAAATCTTGAGCAGAAATCCCTTCAAATCATCCTGAAAAGGTCCATGCACAGCCTTGGTATAGTGCAATGAAATTAAAAAAGATGTCATGTAGCCTTGTCAGCCACATCTGTGACCCATATGGTGCATGTAACAAGAGCACATGTCTCTACCTAAAGAGAACATTATATGCTGTATAAGGCTAGGGCAAATGTAAAAGTGAAGTAGAACACCTTCACGTTACAAACACAGTTTGTTATTTGTGTCACATCAAAGAAAGAGTCTCTAGGAATTATTGCCCTCTGAAGTAATTTAATTATGATTAAGTGAACTAAGAACTAATGTAAATGGTATTTTATACCCCAGTGAATTAAAGTATGAGATCTAGTCAAGGTGAATAAGATTTACAGCCAAAATTCATGCAACCTTACAGTAATTTCGTGACACTTTTACTACTAGCCTAGACATAGCAGTTCTTGAAATAATTAAAAGTACACAAGCAAATTTTATTCTCTGGATGCTTATAATAAAGCAGGGGCAGAAAAGAGAATAGGTTGCTTCTCAAGTGATTTATGCACTTCTACTTTTATTAGAAAAGGGACAAAGATAATGCAGGGCAAATACGACCTTCAGAGTTTACTACAAAAAGACAGAGAAAAAGAAAAGTAAGTGTAGTAGGATGCCCACAAATCTCTTTCATTTGGACTAAATCTGACCCAGATTAAAGTCTCAAGACTCACCTTTGGCTAATCCCAAATACCTGTCTGCTAAAGAACACATTTGTTATGCTGAGATCCCAGGCATAATCCCAGTGAGCAGAGCCAGCCAACTCACTTTCAAGATACTAAGGGTCTTCTCACAAGTTTTTAACTCTAAGGAAAACTATTACCAGGTACTTGCCTTCAAACAGAATTGAAAGTGTCCAAGAAGAAATGTATAACGTATCAATGAATAGTTATATTTCACAGCTTTTCCATCTGGAAGTAAACTAGTTTTCCAGTGACAACTGTTAATCCACTCTCTTCTAGAGTCTCTGTTTGAAAGCCTCCAGGTAAAGAACAGAAACTTGGCTGACAGAAGAAAGTACCAGATGGCTGCTGGGATGGGAAAAAAACTGAACAGAAGAAACCAGTGAAATGTGAGTTATAGAAATAAGGATCGAATCACAATCAAAATGTAAGTAGAGAACCAGAGCCTTCAGATTTTAACAGGAGCCATGTTAGCAACATAGCATCTACCCAAGAGGTAAACTTGATGGCCTCAAGAGGCCTTTAAAATGCAAGGCATTAACAAATTGCATAAATTATACGTAAAAAGAGTGCTCTTTGAATGGTCTCTTTTGGCTGATGTGGCCATACACATTTGCACAAACCCACCTCCCCATACCTAAGATGTGTAAACCTGAGTACTCAGGCCACGTGTCTCTTACATATTAACCATATACTTTTTCAGTCCCTAAAAAAATAACATGTTAAAATTCCCAATAATGTCTTTGGGAATCAAAGGGATCAAAATTCATATGCTCAAAAAGCACTAATATAAATGTTCATGCTGTGGTAGTAGACATCTTCAGCAGAGAATGGTGTGGGAGAAAAGGAACTCTGGGACCAAAATTTGGCTCTAAATGTAAGACATGGAACTGACTTAGGGACCCAAATGAGTGAGTCTGGGTTACAAAGCACATGGTCTTGACTTATTGGTGGTCACCTCCTACCTCTTGATACTGAAGTCAGTAACACCATTGTTGGGTTTTTTTTTTAAATCTGTCTTAAAGGAAGCTACTATTACTGCATAAACATTCATGAGTATCCAGATTTGTAAAAAATTTTGCATATCTGTAGTGTACCCTCTAGCTGGGGACAAGCATGGTGACTGTAAGTCTGCTTAAAGAACAGGGCCACCACTGTCAGCTGTGCTGGGTGACAACAGCTCAGGCATCCATTGTAAAAAATCTTGCATGTCTGTAGTGTACCCTCCAGCTGGGGACAAGCATGGTGACTGTAACACAGTCTGCTTAAAGAACAGGGCCACCACTGTCAGCTGTGCTGGGTGACAACAGCTCAGGCATCCATTTTATACCCCTCCTGAAAAATTATGATTGGAGGGGAATTTATTTTCAAATTGTAGGCTTACAGCTAATGCTGCTTATGAACACCGAGTGCTGCATGTCATACAGGAAGCACAGTAACAAAACAGTGGTTCTGAGCTCACTCAGACACCCACACTCATCACACCCATTCTGGGGCCCAGCCTTCTGCCACCTCTCCCCAGACACAGCACCATGGCACAGCCTTCCAGAACATCTCCATTTTCCCTCACCTCTCTTCAGCTGCCTTTCCTTCCATTAGATGCTCCTCAGCCTGACTGGTAGGAGAGACTTCATTAAAACATTCCAGTTGAACTGAACCAGCCGATTCTTACTGCCAATGAAATTGCTTTTGCTAAGAAGTCTGTGTAAAAGACCAAGCACCTGGAGACACGAGACTGCTCAAGGGATTGGTAACAGGCTATGGAATATTTAACCTCTAGGGTATTGGCTCAAATCCAGAGTCAGGACCAAGCTTGAAGCATCAGTCTCTTAGGCAGGCTGCCACACGACACCTTTAAAAATTATATCCCTTCACTCAGGAGAGCCCTTACCAGTCTTCTGCTGAGAGACTTTCTCCTCTCTCCAGTCTGAACCTTTCAGCTGAGACCACAGCAAGCTGGAAGGCTCTGGTTTAGAAATGTGCAAATTGTTATGCCAACACAACAGAAAAGTTTTAGTGCAACTGTATGAGCAAGCCTATGAACCAGATTTAGTGCTCTTTCAGAGGACTGATGTGCAGACTCGTGATGCTGCTGTCGATACATGCTATAACACTAGAGACAAATGACAGAATCTCCCATGCCCAGAGCATGGGGACTTCATGCAGTTATGCCAACAGTCTTCTATTTCCTCCATACTGATTTTTATGGATCAAAAATCCAACTAAAAACACATAACATTTAATAAAGATATAAAGAAGAAAATCATTTTCATGGTAGTTAAAAGGTAGCAAGGGTAGAAACCATCAAAACTACAAAAACCCCAAGCACTTAAAGCCAAACACCACAATGGAAATTTAGTCTCTTTTAAACAAAAGACATTCCCCTGCACCTTTTCCCATCGGCAGCAGCAGCTGCTGTCTGCTCCTTCTCTGGGATGGTGTCAGAGAGAAAATTCTTGTGCCACTCCCTTCCCTCCTCCTGCGTTATCATTGTCCACAGCAGATTTCTTCACACCCTTCATTATGCCTGATCCTCTTATTCTTTGAGCAAAGACAAAATTATTTCCATTTGATGTTTTGTATCCCTGTTCATCTCCATGAAAATACAGTAACTCCCCCTATTAGTGACTCCCAACTTAGCAGCTCTGTGACTGTACAGTATCAGTGAAAGCGCAGCTGGAGAAATAAAACCCGTGTAAATAGCTGAAAAGATAGGTAAAAGTCTGGGCAGTGATCCAAAAACACTAAACTACAGACTCCCAACATCTGGTTCAGGGTGGATTCCAAGAAAGACAGAAAGACAGAAAAAGAAAGACAGAAAGAAAGGATTGATTTCTCTGTAGATTTTTTACATAAGGCTTTCATTTATTTTTTTTAATTCGTCAAAACTTTGACTCAATTATTGTGGTTTAATTTCTTCACCTTACTGCATCCTGTTGCCTCACTGGTTCAGCCATATTAATCAGAAGGAAGCAGTGCCTTGGACAGGAGTTATGAGCAGACCTCAGCTTCATGCTTCCATATTTTATTGTGATAAAAGCAAATAACAGATGAAAACCTCAGAACCTTACTACCCAGCCTCTCTCTCTTTGGGCTGGGCTTATGACACATGCATAAGAATCCCATACTGACTTGATGAAGTCAAGCAAGCAGAGCTAACCCTGTCAGTTCCTCAGCTTGCCTAAGCACTGCAGACTCCAGAGCAAAGCCCACACTGCTGAGGACCTACATGGGGCACCCAGGACTCCACCACTTTGACCACCTCTACGTGGAGAGGGATCTTCTGCTTCAAACAGTTTTATTAGCTGAGAGCTTCTGCTGAGGAGTTCAGAGACAACCTAATTTTCAAAAGCTCGTACATGACTTAAAATCAAACAATCCCCAGGTTTTCAGGGATACTTCTACCCTTAATGTACCTGAGCGCTTCTCAGACTCCTGCCTCACCATGTTCAATGAGCACATCACCTGTTCCAGATATGACTGTCTCTTCTGGCCACACCAACAGCCCCAAGCTACCAACAACAATACGTTTAGGTCATCCTTCCTTCACCTTGCTCATCAGAGAGCTAGAGATGCTGTTCTGAGAGATCACTTTTGCTCCCTAAAAAAGTCTTACTGTTGTTGGGACTCTCTCCCAAGCAGGGACCACTTGGCCTTGCCTGGGTGTCTTTAATCAACAGCAAGCTTTGCTTTTAAGTGTTAAGTGACTGGTAGCAGACATGCTGCTGGGTCTCCACACTGCTGGCACATCAGCTTTGTCCCCACTGTTTGCCAAGAGTCCTCATCCAGGGGATTAAGCTGCCTGGCACCTGTGTGCCCGCATTGCAGGTAGGACTCTCTGTCCCTCCAGCTGCTGCCACCAGCATCCAAACCTCAGGAACTCTTGCTGCCTGCACTCTCAGTAATAATTAAATGCACAAATGCAATAATGGGAAGCTCTGAAAAGTCTCCAAACAATTTCAAATTTGCCTACTTTGTGCTTCAACGCTGCCTCACTCGGAGCTGAGCCAGAAGTGCTTGTGTGCTTTCCAAGTGTTATTATACACACAAAAACACAGAAAGAGCAGAAAAATCACTTGGGGTAACTGTGTGATTCTCCTGCCCAAAGACTCATCCCCCTGCATCTAGGCAAGACACATGCTTCCTCACTTTCTCTCTCAAAACAGAAAGAAGGTTCAGGACTCAGTGCAGAGCGAGTGCACAGCCAGGCTGGACACAACCCTCTTAGCTCTCTGCCAGTGCTGTGCCCCAGCCAGGGGCACCAAAGAACCTATTGCCATGAGAAGACCTTTTATGCCAGGAACTAGTGGCTTCCAGGTAGCACTGACAGTCAAATGGCAATGGGCCACTACTCGTGTCTCTCAATCTGCGACGAGCTTTCCACTTAGGGAAGGAGACAATGACATTACTGAAATGGGAACTTCATCAAGGCATTGACAGGTAATGAGAGGAGATGAGGCTGTCCCTCAGAAACAGAGTCCCTGAGAAATGAGGAAGCTACTGTTCTTGAAGATCTGGGCACTTTATTCTTAAAAATTGGTGCCTAAGGGCAGTCATTATATATGCATATTATTCAAACCTGAATTCTTTTCTTGAAACTCTCTTTAAATCATTCCAGTTCACAAGACTATCCTTCCTACCTGCTCGTAGTTTGCTGCCACAGAAGGATCAGCTTTCTCCCCGAGCCTGCCCTCCTCCTGCCCATGCCACCTCACTTCTCCCTTGGCATCAGTCCTGGGTTTGAGATGACCCTTCAGTGAGCACATTGAGCTCTATAGACCACCAGAAAACAACTGCCTTTCACTCTGGAAATGCTTGACTGATGTTCCACTGCCCCAGGCAGAAGAAAGAGAATAAAGCAGCTTGCTGCATAGTTGACAAAGCAGGAGTGCTTTGAAAAATGACTGATAGGCCCTCCACCCCATACCTTTGTGCTACCCACATCAGTCTAAAAGCCTATATTCACACCCGGGCACCTAGATCACACGCTGAACTAAAGGAACAGTCACAAGCAAGAGAGGTAATTCCAAATCAAACAGAATTTCCTTCTGAGTTCCACTAACACCACTTCATAATGAAAGCGACACAGAAGTTGTGTGAAACACCCAGATCCAACCCTTAAAGCAAGGGTTTGTTTTTTTTTTAAAAAAAAGCACCTTTTATCCCATATCCTGCAGTTATGAGATTCTTCTGCAACCAAGTAATCTGGCAGAAAGCTAACTCGAAAAGACAGGACAGAAAGTTTTCACTGGACTTTCTTTCCAATGAGTTTGGAACTGCTGGGTTGGAGATCTCAGGTACAAGCTGATACGCAGCTTGTGGGTTAAAAATGGGGGCAAGGAGGAGAGGGGAAATGTCTAAATACAGCCCCCACGATTCGTCTTGTCAGGCAGAATTAATTAAAGCATTTCACAAATATTTACATTAGACCAGGTAAAATTCTAGCATTTTACAGCACTTATTTTTGCGGCCCATGAGCCACTTGAAAAGATGAATCACGACAGTCAAAAGCACCTCTATATCCTTCCTTTATAAAGTTCTTACTTTACAGGGAGATTTATACACAAACAGGCCAAAAAGCCAGTCGAGACCCTACGGCCTCAAGGAAGGCAACACAGGGAGTCAGGGAGGCTTAAAGGAAGTCACTTTTTTCTCCATCTCAGCTCTCTGGCTTTTCACCACCTGGACACCAGCTCTAAAGCGATGACCTCATCATTTATCATTTTACCTTTCAGTGCTTTACTTAATACATGACCTGCTCGGTAAAATATTTGCAGACTTGGTACTCTGGTACTTTATCCCATTACAAAGGCACGCATAACATTTCACATGTCTTTCATGCAGGTGGTCCTCTGCTCTAACTCAAGGCCAAACAGAATATAAAGTTAGGCCGGTTCAG
>NW_008611461.1:71552-112440 GCF_000691845.1 Merops nubicus
ATAGGTGAAGGCATCTGAAGCGAGAGGAGGGAGTTTGGTGACTGCAGATGCCAAGTGTGGCTATACATTTCAAAGATAGTGCTAATTTATTTATTTGGCTTACAGTGACCGAATCCATCTGTCCAGTGCAGATGATCAACCACAAGATGTCTAAGAATCACTGCGAATCAACATTCTTTTATTCAAATTGTTCACATATGTACCAAGGAGCCACAGAAAGGTGTCTTTAAAAGGGTCCCCTTCTTACAGGCGATTCCACACCATTAAATCTTACGAGTACACATGTCTGAGAAGGAGAAGAAGAGAGGAAAAGAAGAAAAAAAAAAAGTATGTGCCAGATACTTTTATGTTCCCAGTTTATTTTTGGTATGTTTAATGGTGCAAAAAGTAATGCCTTTTTAGTTCATTTCTGCATGTTTCTCTCCACTCCAATAAAATATTTCCTGCGCTAGATGATCTCTCTCTCTCTCGATAGTTTTATCCTGGATGATCTAGTTGCAACTACCTCCAGACACAGCTCTGTAGATTTACAACCAGCAAACAGAAGGTATGGCTGGAAGTGCCCAGGCAGAGGAGCTGGAGGCCATGCAGGCAGGAGGCAGTTCTTCCCAGCTCACTTACACAGCACATTTGCACAACTGGATTTGATTTCCATTGCTGCTCCTCACTAAGGAGGTAGATGTGAAATCTGGTGCTCATGGCACCCAGTGCTGATAGGTGCTGGGAATGCTGCCCCCTCCAAGGATGACACTGCGCTGTGGGGACTCAGCCACACAGGTCTCGGCCTTTTCAGAAAAGAAACACAGCAAAGAAGAGTTGGGAAGAAGATTTCCTCTGCAGCCCAGCTCCCTGTAACGCAGCCCTTCAATCCAGGTACAGAGCCTGCCTGCCACAAGGGCAAAAGGGCAGATCCAAAGGCACACAGGTGACAGAATCCAAGAGTGAAAAAGTATTTTACAGAGCCCTTTGTTATGAAAGGTTGCTAAGGAAATTGCTGGGTCCACAGTGACTGCCTTACTATTCTTTCTCTTTTCGTCAGTGCCTCAGCTATTGTGCTCTCAAATTAAGATTTGGCTTCGGCTTTTAGAAAGACATGAATAATAATAAAACCATATTGCTGCACATATGACTTATGATTAAGCATCACTGTGGGTTATATACAGAGGAAATGTCTGAAAAGGCACTGGCTGACACTTATCAAAGAATTTGGAAATGGAAGTTACAGCCAAAAGGAGTAAATTAGCCAAGAATTTTAAAAGAAACAGGATATACTGATCAAATAGATGACATCAAATTAAAACCCCAGACCAGGAACCAATGCAAAAAAAAAACCTCAGGAAGACATGCTTTCAAGCTGGTGACATCATATTTCTCTATGTCCTATGTCATTTCGACATATTCTGGTGGTCTCATTAAAGACAGAAAGCACAGGATCTGGAACTCCTGTGGTTTTGTCTCTGTTGTACATTATCAGCTTTGGAGGGCTTTGCAGATAAGTGAAATCAGTCAGTCCCCATTCATAATTCTGTTGCTCAAATTCTACTTCAAGTCAGAGCTGGAAGGTAGTGCTTTCCAGTAGTATGCTTACTGGGAAGAAAGAGTACTGCATTTTTCAAGGCATGAGTTACTGAGTCATACTGTTTGTGTTTCCCAAATAAATTAATAACAACAACTAACAATTCATTCCTAAAGTTCCTGCATGCCCACAATTCCAGCCGACCACAGCAGGAGCCAGAAATGCTCTGCAGCTTTGAAAATGAAAACCATCCTATGTGCTCCAGCAGAAGTTTCTACAGATGAATCTGATGATGGTTTAAGGTGACATTTAAAATCTTTGGAAGCCAAATTTTAAAAGTCCTAAACAGGTGAAAGACAATAAGCTTGCTATAGAACACAATCTTTTGAGACTATTACTCCCTTTACCTGTGCAACCTGTCTTTAAGTAGCAGATTCTATGTTCATTAATCTTACTGGCATTAACCATGTTATCACCACAATCATTTATTACCAATTATTCCTGACAGCCTTAGCAGAGTGATCCAAATAGAAAAATCTTCATTTTTATAAAATCACCAGCACGTGGCAAAAGCTGAAACCTGAACTCATGTCCTGGATGACTCCATTTTGATGGCACTGTTTTAAATGTGTGAAGGTACACCTTGTACCTGAAGCACACCTTTGTGCAAGGATCCCAGAGGTTTGGTGCTTGGGGGTTGTTTGTTGGTTGGTTGTTTGGGTTTCTTTTTGACAAGTTGTGTGTTAGCATTCCTTCCATGTGCAAAGAGAAGAGGTGGATCAGGATGGTGCACAGGTTTGCACAGCACAAGGCATTTCAATGAAAACAGGAGCAGCAGGAGCAGCCTCAGGTGCTGGGCTCCAGCCTGCAACCTTCCATCATCCCTACTGCACTTCTTCTGGGTGAACAGTCCTTCAGATTTCCATTCAGGGAAGCACAGTAACATACAAAGTCACTTTGGCTGCTGCAGCTGGCAGACAACCGCCTTAGCTCTGCCCTGACAAGAGATAGCCCAGGACTGGGACTCCTAGCGTCGAGCTCTAAGAAACAAGGGGAAAGGAAGCAGAGGAGAAGCCTGGCTGGTGTGTAGGTGCTGCAGAGGTGAGGGCAGCCGGCAGTTCACCTGCGCGGGGAGAGGAAGGCAGCCCAGCCAGGGTTATGTAAGCAAATCCTGCTGGAATGTGCAGAATGTACACAGAGGGTGTGCCCGGGGCCAGGGCAGCGCCTGGAGCCGGGGGCGCGGGGAAGAGCCTCCCAGCCCCTCTCTGACAGCCTGCCTGGCAAAAGGCGTTTCCAAAACGCAGCCCCGTCCTCTCCCCTTGCTGCTGTCCCTGCCCTTGGACTCAAAGCCACAAAAGTCACCAGATACTAGCGTGGACAGCACCGTGTGTTGTTTAAGGCTGCTAAAATAGTCGTAAATAAAACAGTCAGCACTTCTCCATCCCCCTTCCTGAAACGGGCAAGGCTTCTGCAATTGTTGGCAACAAAGTGCAGGCAAGATATACAACCAAAGGTAAAGAAAAGCTTTGCACCATTTCCCCAGAAGTTTGGTTTTCTTGCTCTTGCTGCTTTGGATTTTTCCCATGACTAATTAACACACCCACCCGCCCCCTAAAACCTGCCCAAAATCTCAAGCAAATAAAGGAGAAAAAGGGAATATTTTGATTTTTAGTGAGTCTGCTCTAACCATTGAAATGCCCCTTTTATTTTCCTCTTCGGGTGCCACTTGAAACAATCAAATCCAACTGGCAAAGGCATTGCAAGTAAATCTACTTTAACTTTGCAGTTGTTTGTAAAGCAAGTGCTCATGCAATCATGGAATAAAACCTTATCCAGCTGAGGGGTAGATTTCTCTAACACCCAAACCCCAGGACTGATGGAAACTTGTGTGTTGAATGCATTTGCTAAAAACTTGACCACTGGCTTTGTGAACTTGCTATGGGTGTGCAGAAGTGTGTGGGAGCATCCTCTGACTTCAGCAAGGGCAAAATTCCACTTCTGTACGTGTTCTGTGCCCCCCAACAGGAACAGAGTTAAAATATCTACAGTGGTCCTTGAACCAGCCCTACTGATCAGAACTAATTATAAGAAAAGTTCACACATTGAATGTCAAAGATGAATCCACAGAGGAAATATAATACATGAAACATGTTCCAGACATGCTGCTCAAAACAAATCTGAAAAAAAAATAAGGTGAAGTGACCTGGAATATTTCTTACAGAGATTCTGCAGGCTAAGTAGTGAAACAGTGCTGAGGAAATTACCTGGGTTTGAATTACTCACAATGCAACTAGAAAATACAGAAGAATATTGGTCTTCAGAAGTGCCCTGCCCACAGCAGGACAAATGTGTCTGGAGAAATATGCAAAGAAGAGCAGAAACTACCAGATACTGTTCAACTGTTGGCCATGACTTACTTTCTGATCTGTAAGCACCAGCCAGCCTCTTCTTCAGGAGCAGGGTTTTGGATGGACTCACCAAGCAGTTCTGTAGGGAGACATTGAAGACAACTGTTAGCAGGCACAGTGAAGGATATATACATCTCACCTCACTGCACATAGGCCCCCAGCAGTAAATGGACACAGACAGACCCACAGGCACCTCTGAAGCCCTGTCACCCCAGCTCTCAGCAGACCTCAGTACAGGATTGGGACACGAAGGTAAATTTAACTTAGAACCAGACACAGTTCACAGCTTTTAGTTAATTTTGCAGGTCCAATGCTTCTCACAGAACCACCATTTGCAGAGATAGCATCATTGTTTTCCAAGAGGCTTGTTCACTGGGCATTCAGCTTCTGTTAGAAAAGGGATCCCCACTTCTTCTGGAAATTTCATATTCTCAAGGACCATTTTTTATAGAAACAGCCTCATTTTTGAGTTCATAGAAAGCGGAAAAAGCAATAAAACCTTTAGATGTGAGGTGATTTTTCATCTTGCTAGAAATACCTTAGCACAATTCTAATTCACCATCATCTCAGGGAAAGCTGCCTATAATACACTGAAAGCCAGCTTGGGCTGGAAGCCAGCAAAGCACTTCAGCATGATTTCAGCTTTGAGCTCAGGCACTGTACCACTGACTTCAGCGAGGTGACTTACAAACCACTACAATTAACAAGCTTAAATGGCTCGTTAGCTTACAGCCTTGGTGTGAACCTCCTGTCACAAGTATCACAGCACACAGCTACAGCATTTTGAGTTTACCATGCCCTCCCATATGACCCAGCCTAGGGAAGGCCCTACAGATGAGCTCCAGGTGAAATTTGATGGGCATGGACAATACTTGCAAAGGGCCTTCAGCAGGGGCCTTTGTATTTGAGAGTCTCTTATCCCAGTGTAGGTGAGAGTATACTTTATACCTCCCAGGAGGAAAATAACTTCATCAGAGAGCTCTCAGAGAAAGATACAGAGTACAGACAGGAAAGCTATTGTGCATAAATCCAGGTGGAATCATAAGTCTTCCCCAAAACGCTGAAAGAATAAATCCCCCTCCCACAAAGTCCATAAAAAGATGTGGTTCCCATACACAACTGAGTGGCAAAGCAACTTCCCACATAGTCACATCTGCCTCCTTTTTCCTCTCTTCCATCACTTAAACCCTGCCGTGAGAGGAAAGGCAAGAGGGGGCAGGGGCTGTTACACACACCATCAGGGGAAGGCAGAGGGGAGGGAAGAGGATTTGTTCCCTGGATGTTTGCAGATGAATTTGGCTTCAGCCCTCGTGGCGTTTGCATCCCTTTGAACACTTTCTGTTTCTTTCTGCATTCTTCCCTGCTCCATTTTATTTATTTTCACCTTCTGCTTCTCAGATGTTCTGCCAGCCTGCTTATTTAATTCTACTTGTTGCACTAAAAACACCATTGTTGTCATCCAAATTAATCCTTGAACATAATAAAAACCTCAAAATAACTCAGACGACCAGTTTTCCATCCTTTGGTCTCACTTGAAGTGCAGTACAAAAGCCAGGACTTGGGAGCTCTAATAGTTTACACAGGACCAGCCCTAGGTAATGGCATTTTAGTAGGCTGGGGAGTTTTTTTCCTCCCCTATTTATCTCCTTCCATCAGCTAAGACTGCTCAGAGTCCCCTCACTATCTCCAGCCCTGCGAATCCCTCTTCCACTGTAATCCATCATGAGACTTAATGTTTTTCAAATAAACTCAGTACTTTTCAAATACTGAGGTGGCCTTCTGTGACAGGTTAGCTGAGAAGCAAGATGAACCAAGGTCACCTTTCCTTTAGGGATGAGGAAAGAGAACCACCTCCTAAGAGTCTGTGGTGAAGCAGCAGGGCAGTCTGGTTACAGATTTCCTATTAAGTCTCCTGTGCTCTTCTCCATTCAAACTGTGCAGGGAAAAAATAGGAAAAAAAGAAAAAAATAAAAAAAAAGGCAAGAAAAGGAGAAAAATTTTTTAAAAAAATTAAAAAAAAAAAGCACCAAACATGATAGATCAATATTTTCCCCAAACCAGTATTGCCATTATCTACTCTCTTGCTCAGCTTTTTCCCCATGAAGGCTTCCCAGAGAAGGGAAATGCTCTGAAAAGACTAAATGTTCTTCTGCTGCAGATGAAATATCTACCCTTGGTCAGGATGGAAGGGACCTAAAGCAAATAACCCCAGCAGGCCAGCCACTAACCCAGTCAAGGGCTCATTTCTTGCATCATGAGGAACAAAAGGACAACACTGTTGTGTTTGAGGGGCTGGACAACCCTCAGTCTAAAGCTTCTGGTGCCAGCTGTGCATGGCAGTATTCTGCAGTGTAATGAAGAGGAAGAGCACAGGCAGATGAAGACACATAGCAGGTGACACAACATGATCACAGGACTGGACCTGGTCAGCCTGTCAAACTTCTGATTTTTAAACACTATTTTTTGTGGGGGTTTTTGAGGGGAGGAGAAGAAAGAGAAAGCAGAGGATGCTGAAGATTCAGCAGTTCCACTAAAGGAAGGAATGACAGTATCTAAAGCACTCAGAAAGCAGCACAGACTCGACTTATTTTCCTTACAAACTTCAATCTCAAAACCTTTCAACAATCACAAGAATTCTGAAACTGAAAATAAAGACTTCATCTTTTCTTGCTGGCTTTGTCCAGTCTGTCAGGACTGTATTGTTTCAAGGGTAGCTCACTGATTACCTTTCAGTCTTTTTCATTTCCTTGATTTGAAATAGATGGCAAATAAGTACCAGAAGGTGAGTTTAAACAGCACATCAGTGAGAAAAATATTCACTTAAAACATAGGCAAAACACTCAGACTGAGACTATAATAATTTTTGAAGCTGTTCTAGCTTTCAAAGGACTAGTTTTGACCTTTACTTACAGTCTCAAGGACTCCTTTCCATTTTATTTTTTTCACATAGAATTTACAATTATTCCTACCATTTATGTCATCCAATAGCACTTCTAAATTAGAAAACCAGACTGGAACCTCAACAGCCTGTCTGAGTATTAACCAATCTCAGCTCCTCCACTCTGACAAAGCCCTGGCTGAGAGATAAAAAAGAAACACATACCTACTTGTTAAGAGCTGTTCTTGCCAACTCTTCCTTCCCTTTGCTACTATACACTAAGCACAAACTAGAAAGCACTTCAATATTGTCAACACAGAGAGCTTATGCAAAGCCAGATGAGAGAAATAAATCAGAAAAGTAACAGGATCTTTGAACTTGTGCTGCTTTAGAATTGACTAGAATACACACAGGCTGCTTTCTAGGCCATAGATACATGAGATGCTATTGTAGCAAATGGTATAGTTTTAAAAGTAAGTCCTTAACAATAATAACCATAATTCAGCTCAAAACATTGTAAGCATCCACTTTTTACATTCAGGATCTCACTTGATTTTGCCATTTGCTGATTTGGGGAAGGCAAATTGCAGATTTCTGTTTCACTTTCATCAGACCAGGTTCACGTTTTAGCCCTGACACTAAACACAGCAGGATCAAGTTTAAATAAAGAGATGCAGTTTCCAGTGGTCTTGCAGATACATTTTCCAACTCACAGATACTCCCACTCCTATCAGGCTCTGCAAAAAGCAAAACAAAAAGCAACGTCTAACCCACATTTTATTCCTAAGATATCTGCCAGTAGTCCTTTAATCCTGAAAGGCAAAACCACAGTAAGATCACTACATATGTGAAGAGCAGAAAGCCCTCCTAAAGTAAAGCCTCACAGCTGTGGGGGGTTCCTGAGTGTTTCAGCATGCACTGAAATAGCTGATTGCATCAGAACGGCTGAGACACAAGCAAAGGCTCTTTGGACATCGACACCTCCAGTCTCAGCAGAAAAATTATCCTGTCATTTGAAGAAGTATTTACCACCTTGTAGCTGCTCTTTCCCATGCCAGTGTTTCTGTTCTCTCGGAACTGCTCAGGAGGGATGCTCTTCCTTATTTTAACCCACCTGCCATCCATAAGGGGTGACAGAGAGAGAAGAAAGCAATGTACAGAGCTGGCTCTCCACACCCCTGAAACCCTTTGAACCAGCAGCCCCTCAAATCTTCCAGTGAAAGGCAGGTTTTTACACTGGGACTGGGGCTGATATCCCTGAACCATAATATTTACATTCTTTCTCCTTTATATTGCTTCCCTCAGCACTTTAATGAGACGCTTAAAAATAGAAGGTGAGAGACTGTAACTAGACAGAAAGCTATTGAGTGGCACAGTGCTCCCCGAGGCTTGTCCAGGCCCACTCCTTTTGGATGAGCAGGGGAAATACCTTCTAGGTCAGCTGGGGCATCTCTTCCTACTCCTGGCTGTGGAAGATGACTGTGTGGCACCTCTCCACACTGGCTCACACCCAAGAGACTACAGTACCACTTGTGTAGGTTATGTAAGGAAGGCTGCCCAGAGCTTTATGCAGCTTGCTGACTTGGAAAACTAAACTGGCTTTTCTCATGGAGGATCTGTCTGAGGTGCTTCCTCAGTTTATCTGACTTTCATGGCACTGCTGTCCATGACTGCTCTGGGAGGTTATCTAGCATTGCAGCACTTCAACAAAATTTTAGGAATTTGCTCTTTCATCATTCATGGTGTTGCTATTTTTCAAGCAAATTCGGTCGTCTTTTAGAATGTCACTTTCTTCACATCTCCTCAGAGCATCTAATCTCTTGAATAACTCAGTCTAATACAGAAATAATAAAACTTTAACTCTATCTAAGGCCTTTCATCCCAGAAAGTTTCCTGCATAGGTGATCTGCTTTGTACTGGGAATCTCCAAACTCTAGCTACCATGGAAAGAGCGAGGCCTGGCAGCCTCCTTGCTGCCTTTTCACCTTTCTTCACCAGCTGCTACTACTATGGCACAAATAACCTCTGGGCAGTGTTAGAATGAGGTCACAGCTTCATACTCCTCTGAAGAATTACTCTTATTTGGTGCACAATTCACATGTGGATGAGTGTTCACTGTGCCAGTGCTGCATCACATACATGCATTTCAGCTGGGACAAGGAAATTCATACTCCTCACAGTTAAAACACAAAACCATGCTATAACTAGAAAAAAGAATGGAAAATATTACTGACTCCAGCTGCAGGATAATACACAGAAGAAATGGTTCTTGAAATTACTAACATCAGTCATCATTTCTTCATAAACCTGCATTTACAGAGCTTAGAAAGCAGCAATGTTGAAATATGTCTGATTTTTTTTTCATTCCAAATGCATTTCTTTCCTATAAACAATGTTTAAATCTGTTTAACTGTATTTCAGCTGTGAAAAGGCAAAAGTGACTAAATGATTTAACTAATTTTACTAACCCAATTTTGAAAAATCCAAATATTGGCCTAGTTTTTCATATTTTCAAAAATCATTCCTAAGATGATTCTTCTAATAACTTTTCCATTCTGCTGCCATTGTGGAGGTTTTTGTTTGTTCACATTCTTATTCTTAGAGAAACCAACAGAGCCATCTCTACTCACACTGCACAAAGCCATTTGTGTGTTGTCTGCAACCTAGAAAACAAATGAAACATCTTGGAACAGAAAAAAAAGAATCATTCCTAAAGGCTTCCTATCATGAAAACAAAACTTGTGCTTATTATGAATTACATTTTACAGTCTAGAATATGAACAACATTTAATTCAAAGCAGTTACTTGGGTACTAACAATACTCAGGTACTCAGGGGACCCAATATGCTGACACAACTTGACAGGAACCCTCAGTCACTTCACAGTGATATCCTGCTTCTGCCATAAACTGCCAAAAAATTGACACTAGTAGCTGTTAGTCTTTCTGATACACCTTACAAGGTCCAGGTAGCTGGTTTCACTTCCATTTCTTATGGTCTTCCCATTTCTCCCTCCTTAAGTTTGCTTCTTCCACGCTTTATTTTGTGACTGAAGCAAAGTTTTTGCTTCTTTTTATGCTTGATTAGTCTTTCATTTTCTCTGCCAAATGCCCTCTCAGTTTAGATTCCCCTCAAAACCATTAATTTCTCCACCTCTACCCTTTCCTTTAAACGTAACCAATGGCTTGTCTCTTTTAGGCTGCAAATCTTTTCAGTAGAACTCACTCTGCTTCAGTATTTATTTGTACAATATCTGATTAATTTGTAATCCTTTGAAAATTCTTACTAACATTTTAGTAGGTTTTTTTTCCCCCTCACACTTAGGAAGTGATACAGTGTTTGTCTTTTCTGAAGCCAGAGAGATAAAATGGTCATCCATAACTAGATGTACAAAGCACAGTGGAAAAATTAGGTGGTTTCAGCCAGAAAAACTAACAATCAAGAACCTTTTGGCAGGTTTGAATTTTAACTTAAAGCTGCAAAATACATCATTTGAGACAGTTTCAAGTCTTGACCAAATCTTTACTGGAAATTACAGTAGCAAAACAAAGCAGAGTCTCCTGAGACACCCTCACATCTCAGCAAACATTGTTAATCACCTGGCAGCTGACAAGCATTTATTTCATGTAAGAGGGAATGTTCCAGATGATTCTGGAATTTGATGGAAAAGACTGTTGAATTCAATAATATTAAAAACTCTGGCAGCACTAGTCAATGTCAAACTTGCTGGGCCCAAAATATGATTTCTCTTAAAATATTATTTCCTTCTCGAGGGGTTTAAATGATGTAAGGCTCCAACTTACACTTGTTCTTTGCAAGACCAACTGGCTAGAAATTTTACAGACAAAACCCAAACAATTCACTGTGGGGCCCCACCATAAACAAAGTCATATACCAATGCTATTTTTATTACAAAAGCTGTAAAGGTTTCCTGGAAGCTCATCTGTGAAGCTGCTGAATACTACATACCTAACCAAGGTTTCCATGATACTGCCTCCAACTTCATGGGCTTTCCAGGAGACAGGAAGATTTTGAATATCCTTCTCCTGTTCCAGTAGAAGGGCTCAGATTGAAGGAGAGGATCATTATCCAGAGTCTCACACATTTCTGATTCTGATTAAGCTTTCCTTTTTTTCTTCTGGAGACAGCAGTAGCATCCATGCACAGCTCACTTAATTGCCTTTTTCACTTCTCATTTCTGAGTTTTTGAGTGCCTGCAGAGAACAATATTGCCTTTAATAAGTGGAAGAGGTGACAGACAGAGAGAGATATTTTTGAGCTATACAACAAACTAGTTTCATGCTCTCTCCTCCCCATCTTACACGCTCAGCATCAGGTGTTTCTTGGTTTCTTCTCCAGTTGTTTTGCAATCACAACTGCTGTCAGTCACACTTCCATGTAGAGGTCACCAGCCCTGAAAAACAGTGGGAGCCCACAATAACACAGTTCTCACAAAGCCAACCTTTTCAAATAGGTTGGTTTTGTTTTTCCAGACCAAGCCTGAATCAACAATATCCCACCAAATGTAGCTGAGGAAATGAAGAGCCCAAATGCTATATGGGCAAGCTGCAACAAAGCCATGAATCTGCTCACCTGCCTGTCCTGCCTCCTCCCACCCCAGCCCCACATCAGCTCCAGATCTTTCAGATGTCTTTAGTGTTCAGTCAAACAAAGGTCTTTTCCTCCATTCCAAGTCTTATCTTCTTGTTACTTGCCTAAATAGTTACAAGTGACAGTGTTTAGTACCTAGGCTTTTGTCTCCTTTCTGGCATTATGCAGACCACCCAACACTTCAGCTCCTTCACCCTCCTTTCTCCTCCTACAGCTTCTTGCATCTTGGGCTGAAATCTCTCAGGGGATCAACAACACAGCATGTTCACCTTGTAATAGATTGAGCATGTAACACATGGAGCCCTGATCCTAACTGGCCCTTGGGTGCTATCAGAATACAAAGCGACACCATATACTTTGGGGTATAAAATAAGCATCTGATTCATGCTCCCCTGTTATTGGCCAGACCACGTGAGCACGACAGAAATAACCTGTGTGACCTCCATACCAGCAGGAGATCTGGCTTAGCTTGTGCTCACAGAGCAGAAATGGGAGAAGGGAGAGCCAAACAAGCAGCACTTTAGACTTCAGTCTTCCTCCCCCCCTACTGTAGTGTGTACCTTAGCCTGCTGCAGGGCTGTGCTACCATCCTCCAGGGCTTCCTTCTGGCTTAAACTTCTGTTTCTTTCACAGTGTCATCTCTCAACACATTTCCAGGTTCTACAGAACAAACAGCATTAGCCTATTATTTCTTACAATCTAAAGATGAGTGTCAGAGAGCAAGCCACTGTCAAGCAGGCGAGTTCTACATGTCTTTCCAAGCAGAGATTACTTTGTTGAATAAAAAGCATTTTGGAGCCAAGGAATGATCATGTTTATTTTCTTATCTACTTGATGAAATAGAACTAATTTCTCTTATGTTCAAAGAGACTTTGCTTGAAGAGCTCAGCTTTTAGAACTGCAACTCTTAGCATTCCCATTGGGTTCTCCTTGCAGTTTAAACTCCTGCCAGCAAAAGACAGACAAACCTGCTGGGTGTGGTCTGATGCAGGCCCAGGAGGTCCCTCAAACCATATGTTTCTAATGATTTAATCACAGATTAGAACCAATCTAAATGAACAAAAGCTGTGTGAAAGGAAAACAAGAATTTTATCTAGAAATGAAAGAAAGTTCAATCAAGTGTCATTTTCAGAGATATCTGAAAGGTGTTGCATCTCCCAGCAGGTGCTAAACAGGGGAAAACCATACCCAAGGATCAGGAAAGCCTTACCCAGGGATCAGCAAAGCCTCCTCTCCAGTGAAAAAATCAATGGATTCTGGTCCTCATCCACAAGCCCCAGGACTAGCAAGCAGCTTTTCTAGCAGAAAACATAAAGGATTTGCCTTAAAACAAACAAAACAAAAACACCATAAAAAACCTTCCTAGAAAAACCTCTCTTGTCCTTCAGAACCCTTTCTGACATGTTAATCTTTTCTTCATATCTTTAGTCACAGAAAAGTTGAGAATCACAGGGCAGTAGGCAGGTTTGTGTGATGTGACACAACCACTTGTGCAGAGATGCAGGGTCACCTACACAGATAGATTCAGAATTTCTAATGATGGTATCACAACATTTTAGGGGAATACAATAGTATGCAATGACTGGGCCTGAAGTACTTGAGATTAAACCCATTCAAAGCAGTAAACACACTGTTCAGAATAACCATGTTTACAACAGAAAAAAATAACATCCTGAATTGTTCCATAGTGGCACCAAGTGGCAGTGTCCCAGTTTGGGGATCCCACATAAGATAACCTATACCAGGAGCTTGGAGCAAGAAAAGTGAATTCACAACTGAGACATCTGCCTGGACATGGTCCCTCTGCACGGATGTCCCATCTCTCTGCTGACAAAACCTCCCTTGGCCCACACAGCTCTTGCCCTTTGCCTGGCTCTGCACTGGGTCTGCACAGCTGCCCTGTCCCCAGCAGGCACAGCAGCTCTGTGGCCCCTCCTCTTGGGCTGAGGACACTGCTGCTCTGCGTGCACCAGAACAGGAGGATGGTGTCTGACCATGGCAGAGAGGCACCATCAGATGCCCAGGGAGAAGAAGGAGCCTGTGGGTTCCCTGTGCTGGAGCCTCTCCCTGCTGCAGCCCCCCAGAAGCCAGGCAGTGTCTCAGCAGGGAGGTGGATGAAAAGGCTCCCTGGCTGACTTTGCTCCAGCACAGCACATTCCGAGGACCCCAGCCCTCAGGGGTATTACACTCCTTTGGCTGTCTCATTAAACACTACATCTGGCAAACTCCACCTGCCGTGGGCCATGTCTACACTGTAAAGCTTTGCCAAAGATTTGCACACCCAAGGTCAGCTCAGGGCATGGAAAACACACATCCTGTAGCTGACACTGGTACGTTGGTGGGACTCCAGGGACAGGTATTATCTGTGCTAGCAACAGAGTCCATGTTGCTGTACCTTGTGCTGTTTAGGAAGGTGAAGTCCCTAAACCAGCATAAAACCTTCTGACAGTATTTACTTTGCCTCCACGAGGTCGTCTGCCTCGTAGCCACAGCAGAATAAACAGCTTTTGCTGGGTGCACAAGACATACTAATTGCAAGCTCTACTTGTGCACTCCCATCTGGCTTCTCTTTGTTCACTTTCCCTTCCTCACACCCCGTATCACTCCCCAGCCTTTACTTTGGAAAAGACTCACAGTTGCCCCAGGACGTAACAGAAATTCTCTGTGAATTTTTCATGTTGTGTTTACAAAATACACAGGTTTAAACACGCTTTGGGAGCTCAGTTTCTTGCAGATATCAACTATATGAAGGCTCTTTTTGTTAAAATAATTATCAGCATTTCACTGAGGGCGACACGTTCAACCCCAAGAATGCAAACTGCTTGGAGCCAAGGGAGTCAGTGATGTGCAGAGGGGGCACACCAGGGCCTTCAGATTGTCACTGACACGTCATGACAAACTTCCCCAAACACCTTCTGTGCAAAATAAACCGTGCCCTTTCTCTTTAAAATAAACATCCTTGATACACTTACTGAAACCAGGAATGTGCCATTACTAATGATAATGTAGTGCAGGAGACAGCTTTTCTTAAGGCTACCCAAAATATTTTTGCTGCTTCATCAGCTGTATTGTTAGAGCTCACCAAACCCAGAGCTGTGGTGCACCTGTTTTCTCTCAGACACATCTTATTTTTCTTCCTTGGAAGTCCCAGCTGGCGTCCAGGTTTTCTTAAATTGCTACCAGAGCTAATTGCTAAATTGCTACCAGAGCAATGCCCCAGAAGTTGGGGAACTGCACTCTGTGGTGAAAGGTGCACAAATAGGTGGACTCAGTCGACCAGAATGGCCAAGGAGATGGAAAGAGCTGGTGCTAACATCAGCACGGGAGGGAAGAGGGGATACAGCAGCTGGAGCCAGGCAGGCAACCAGGGGAGTTTCAGGGGCTTTGTCTTGGGGGTGCTCAAAGCAGGAAAGTTCTAGGGAGGCTCAAGGGAGAAAGGAGTAGCTTGGGGCTGGTAAAAAGCTGGCAAACAGGTGGTTCTGCTGGGAGTCACTCAGCTATGAAATCACAAACTCAGGGGAAATATTTACTGGAGCCCAGATTTGCTCCACCTGAAGGCACAGAAGGCAATCTGCTTTCTTCATTTGTTTTTTATGTCTTTTGCTTGTTTGGATGCTCTGTGAGATTATTCCAATGTTATTTTTGAGAGGTTTCTCACTGAAGTAGGTATTGAATTCAGCCTAACAGAATGGCTTCTCAAACTGTGAGTGGCCTCTCAAGCACTCCTTCACTAACAGCAAAATTAATCTCACCCTAATAACTGCAGCAAACCCAGCAGCAGACAAAGCAAATGGCAAAAGCCAAGAACAGGCAATGGTTTTGAACTTGCATCCAGTTCAGGAAGAGAAACATCATCCAACTCACTCAGCAAATTCACAACTTGTTAATGGCTTTGTTGAAACACTTTCAGAGAAGTTATTGACCACACCACCATGCATCTTGTTAAAAGCAACAACAACAAAGAATATCACCAGTAAAACCCTGGTCTGAGGGGCCTATAATACTAAAATAAGGATTCTATGATCAAATCTGGGCAATTGCATGCACACACAATAGAAAAGACTGCTGCCCCTTGATAACCATTTCAAGAGGCTGTATCAACATTTTCACACAAGCTTCAGGAACCACACTAGGAAATCAAGCAAATATTATCCCATGTGTGCAGTGAACTTCTTTCTTCTTGCAACAAGCAAACAAGACTTATTTTCTTAACAAACAGACAAAAGCACTACTGAGAAAGACCATAAGACTAAGAAAGAAAAATAGCGATACTGATGCAAACAAAAGTGTGGGGAGATAGAACCAAATGGCATCTTCATCCCAGTCAGAGTGGCTGGGATCTCCACACATTTACCTGGTGTTGGTACAGAGGCAGCTCTGCAAGGTGCTGTGTGACTGGGATCACCTCCATGGAAACTGAGACGAGCACTTCATCCTGCTAGGGGCCCCTGGAAAATACCCAGAAGTAACAGAGGAACAAAGAGATGATGCAACCAGACGTCTATAAGCTCAAAATGCCCAGTCAAGGCTAGATAGGACTGCTCTCCAAGGATCTGATCTCAAGAAGAAAAGAGCTGTGTGTGAGAACACTCCCAGACTGGTTATTTTTCAGCAAACACATGGTTTGAGGGATGCAGGGGTGTCACCACAAAGCCCCCACACCAGGCACGCTCCCTGCCCACAGACTTGCACAGCATCTTAACACCTGACGTGTGTTACAAGGGACAAAACCTGGTGAAAGCTTCAGTCCCACCATGCCCCTCAAGCCCCACAGCTTGTTACTTCTAAGAACATAAGCCCAGTCAAGTCACGTTAAACTTTGCATCATTTTCCCACTGACTTCTTTATTCTGAAAGAGAGGTTGGAACACTGCACTAGCAGGCAAGGAAAATAGCAGTAGGGATGGGTTTAAGAGTTATTTTAGGGTGGGTTCTTCTGTTAAAAGTCTTCTATCCAAAAAACAGTAGTTGCTGCCAAACTAAACCATGCAGAAAACAGTACAGGGCATCTGTTGCACTTCTCTGAGCCGCCCAGCATCTCTAGGTTTATATTTGCCTATTTCCCTTCACTTATTACCTCTCTTACGTTAAGGTTTGGAGTCCTCAGCAAGCAGTATTAGTCTCTTCTGAGGGTAGTTACATTGCTACCAGTAATAAACCTGCAGTAACCGTTTTAAACTTAGGGAGTTTTCAGATGAGATTCAGGGAAACGCTCGCTCCCTGCTTTCATTTTCAGGAAAAGAAACAAAAAACCTTCAGGAGAATTAAGGGGGAGGGGGCAGTTCTTCTCTAAAGGTTCAAATATATCTCCCAGGCAGCACAAAAAAAAATGCTGGTATTCTGTACCACCCAGTGCCTGCCCACTTCTATGCTTGATTACCCCGATAAATCAGAAAACCTGTTTGTTACAGGCTCTCCTTCCATTACAGCTGTTGCTCTGGTTAACATCTTCTGAATCATCCAATTCATCAGGATCACATACGTGGGGTTTTAATCCTTTGATTTTTTAAGTTACTTTGTTCTGAATTTTTCGCTTCATCCCCTTACTGACAGAGGAACTGGATCAAGATAAATAAGTCAGAGTAGCATTGGTTTTTTCTCCCCTGTTTTTTATTTTGTGAGGGGCATGGGGAGGGGGCAACAGGGTAGCTCTCCATTTCACAGCTTTTTAGTGGCATCACTCAGCGCTGATGGCACAGCCTGAAATTCAAAGAGTCTGAAAACTAGTGCTGAGCTTCTCAAGTGCAGTTAGCCCTATTGTGTTCTCCCAGTCATTAAAATGCTGTCTTTGAAAAATGTATATTAAATAGACAAATAGCTTGGTGGTTATTCCAAGCCCTCCATCACTACCATGCCTTTCAGTACTAATTTCTGTAAAAGGAACAAAACTGGGAATTGAGTTACAACTGAAGTGTAATTGCTACATAAATTATAAGGGATGTCAAAGCTGGAAAGGGAAATGGGGAACACAGTAGGTCAAATGCTTGCTAATGGGCTATCGAGTCATTCACCTGCTCAAATCAAAATCAGACAGGAGAGCAGCCCTAAGGCTCTGCAGGACACAAGAGAGCATGCTCTGCAACTCTGGTTCTCTCAGCATGATTCTGGGATTAAAACACACAAAAAAAACACCCCACATATTCATTCACACCCGCTCAGAAGCCTCTCTCAAGGCAGACCTATCTAGTTAAGTTAACTAGTGAGGTTACTGGCAAGTGAAGAGCAGGAGGAGCCCAGACTGCTGGTGTCCATACAACCCTGCACCCCTCTGGGCACTTCAGCAGCAAGGCCACCTCCTCCTCAGGGAGAGCTGAAGCAGACACACACTGAGTCCTCTCTGAGGAGAGCAGCTTCACCCTCTGCCTGCCCAGTGCCCAGCAGATGGGAATCCCAGTCTCTCAGCACTGCTCCAATATAAGAAATCATAATAACAGCCCACAACTAAAAGGAAGGCCCCAACCTCTAATGGGTTTCATTCTTTTTGACAGAACAACTGTGTGCTTACAACAACACGAGAAAGGAGGAATGATGAGTAAGCCTCAAATTGTTCCATGATTTTACTACTGATCTGACATCCTTTGCTCTGAAAAAATCAGACTGCATACTTCTGTACAAAACAGCTCTACAGAGATTCTGGACTCTGAGTTGTTCCAAGCCTGAGCTACTTTCAGGATAGAGGATTTCAAAAACCAAATACAGACTATTTATAATGAACTTTGATAGAGAAGGAACTTTTCTAATATTTCACATATTCATGTTGGATAAGGTTTGCACTAGCATTGTTACATTCTTTAAGAAGAAAATATCACAGCCTTCCTTTTCTATCCTCCTCACCTGCTTTTTTCCATCTAATTTTTTTTTTACCCTTCCAATAATGGCAAAACCTTATGGCATTACAAGAAAGCATTTTATTGACCAGTATAATGGATTCAAGATCTGAATTCAAGGTTACCAAACGAAATTTACCTCTCTAGCCATGTCAGAAGGAATGAGTCTTTAATTATCAAGTTCCTCTAACTACAATCAAGGATTTTGCTTCTGATTAATTTCCCAAGAGCCATTAGGAATATATGGATCCAAAAAGAAAAGTCTATGGCATCAACCAAAGTGCAGTTTTTGGCATCCCCTATTTAAGGTAAAGACAGCAAAAGAAAACATGAATAAAACAAGAAAGAAATAAAGCACATACACAAGTCTTCCTTGAAAAATCTGTCTGGTATTTGCTATGGAAAGATTTAAATAGCTGGTTTTGATTGAATTTTTCTGGTGTATTAAGCACTCAGAGAAAATATTTTGTACTAAAGGCTTTGAGCTCTTGTATTGATTGGACACAGTTGCACAGCATAAATCTCACTTGTAGTGGAAAATCATAAAATAATAAACTAAACTTGAACAGAAAAAAATTTTGTGCAGATCCTCAAAATCAAAGAAAGCAGTTTTTCCACAGAGGATCTCCTAAAAGTAGGGGCTGCCCAAGTGATATATCTGGGCTATCAGGGTAAACTGTAGGCCCAGACTTGCAAAAAGCTGAAGCTAGTGGAGCTGCACAAGGCTCACCAAAGGTGTTAAAGCCCTTTCAGGAATGCACCTGTATTCCACAGGGTGAGAATAATCTCCCTGAACAAATGGCATCAGTCAGATTCCAAATTAAAACCACTGTTATTAGGAAAATACACAAAAGAATACTGAATAAAAGCAGCAACTCACATAATGCTTTCATTTGGATGTGTAGTCTTCCAACAAAAGACTCTCAAACACTGAGAAGATTTTGCAATTGCAGGTTCTTCTGCCTGATGGTGTTTATTCACAGAGCATTGTATCAGCTTCTGAAATGGAGAAACTCAGGCAGTTGACACAAATGTTTTCAAACACAGCTCTGGGTTAGTGCCCTGTGTTCCAGCAGTGCTAAGGACCCAGAGCTTTCACTGGATTAAACAGATTGACAGCACGAGGAGCTGCAATAAGACTATTACAACTAGGTAGAGAAAAAGCAACATTTCCAGTCTCAAACTCCAAATGGCTGACAGAGAAGACAAAACTGGTATCAAGAGAAGAGAAAGTGTTTGCTACTGTAGGAAAATACCCTCAAACAGAAAAGAGATTCCAAAGTAGTAGTAGTACCATGTGAGACCCACCTCTGGCTGGGAAGACAAACATTGGCCAGGGCCAAAGAGCACACAGCAAGAATAAAAGGACAAGACCCACACCAAGGGAGACAAAAATGCAGCACGTAGAAAGGGAATATAAACCATTCATCAGGAACATTTATCAGAGCATGATGAAGCTTGGGCTGACACACAGAAATGGCATTGCTCAGAACACAGGCTGGAAAAGATGACACTTTTGTAGGATCGTTTGTTGGAAAGAAAGAAGAAAAAAAAAAGCCAAATAGTAACATAGCCCTGAATATCTGACTTCAAAAATAGAGACTGGACTTGGTAAAGGTCACTATTATTCTTTATAAAACAGGAAAGGCTTTTTACTTTTAAGTCTATAATTAGACTTCAATGGAAAGTTACATGGTAAGCTCAAGAAAATTGCCAAACTTTCAATATCATTTGAAGACCAGCACAATCTTTATTCAAGTCTAGCCTGGACATGTGTTACATTTTAACAAGTACTTTGCATTGGAAAAGTTCTCAGTCACAGCAAATTTTTAGTACCATTGGAACCAGATATTTCAAAATATGTAGAGAAACAGATCACTGTAAAAGAGACATCAGAAGTTTTACCTTGAAGCTCTCCAAGGCATCCAAGTATAGTGGGGATAAGAGTAACAAAGTCCTGCTGCCTCCCTCCGTGCCCCCACCCTCTGGGACTGCTGCTTTTGCAGTCCTCCAGGAACGTTTGGCACATGGAGACCTCAATGGATGATGGGTCCTCATCACATCATCATCATCATCATCATCATAACTTTCTACAGTTGGCAGCCCACTTAGCTCAGATATTGAATTTCCTTTCACCTCTCCAGAGTATGGTCTTTCCAAGTCAGGGTTAAGCTTGTTTGTGATTCCTGAGGAAAGGGATTGCTGCTGCTGCTGTTGTCTGCACAGTGCATGGCCTGTGAACAAAGAACTCTGGTTTCTAGGGCTCTTGCAGCTCTTCAAAATTTCCCTCAAGGAAATTTTCCTGATTTCCGACCCTCAGGTCTGAACCTCTTGAAAACTAGGGGATGAACAGTCTGGATTTACATCTCCAAACCCAAGTACCATTCTTCTTTGTTTTTAATTTAGCCAGACCTCAATTCAGAAGAAGCCCATCTCTGGTCCTAGCATGGCCAAACAAGAGTCTTGTCTTAACAAATCTCATCCCAAGCTGACAGGACCATCTGTGAAGAGGAAAGTTACTCTTGCAAGATTTCTGCCAGCTTCTACTCAAACCTTGCAAGCTCAAAGGCAAGATTTCAGCAGCCAATAGTCTCAGACTCAGCCAGATCAGGCTCAACATGCAGACCCAAGCTAAACACCACTTCTTCAGGAGCCCTGCCTTCCCATAGCACAGGGAGCTGGACACTCCTGCAATCAACAAAGCCATAAGCACTTCATCAAAAATTGCCATGTCTTCCCCCTTGCTTGAACATAGCAGCAATAAGGCTAATAGTACATAGTATTAAGTATGTTACAGACATTCCATAAACACCAACACTGCTCAGAAGACCTTTATTAAAGCTTAAATGTAGCTGCCGTTCTATGCTACTTTCCAACAGGCAAAGAGACTCCTCCAGAGGTGGTTTTGATTTTCCAGTCAGGGTCTGCAGTGGTCAGACAAGAAACTGAACTTTGGGAGCTCTGCAGCAGTACCTCCAGTCATCACAAAACAGCTTTGATGGGATCAAAAGGAAGTTGTATCAGATGGGACTCGGGGGAAGTTACATCAGACCTTTATTTGCCCAAAGAAGGTCAGCAAGTCAGAGGGTTCAGAAACAGCATGCAAAACATGGCACACATTGCAGGGTGTGGATAGAGAGGAAGGATCTTTCATAAGAAAGGAAAATAATTGACATGGCATATTTCATTTGACTACAATTTTTCCCTATTTCCTGGAGAAACCAAAGCACAGAGAGATAACAATTTGCACACATTCATTCAGAGCGAGTCTATCAGCTCATATCTCTCTTGCTTTGCAGGACACATTCCCTCTCTCTTTCTCTCCCTCCCAAAATGCTGTTTCCCCATCACCTGGAAATGAATGTACTGGAGGCTTTATACCTCTCAGTCTCCTCCTTCACGTGTTACCATGTTGATGTTTGTTACCCTGTTGCTTGAAAACTGAAGCATTTCTAACTGCTGGACTTCTTATTCACAATTCTGCTTGGTTCCAGCTAGCTGTGGATGTATTTACACCCTGGAGTTTATGTGTTGGTTAGAGAGACACAGGAGATTGGAGTGTGAAAGCAGCAGGCTCCTGGCTGACTTCCCAAGAAAGAGGTGGGTCCTCTGCTGGGGCACACCCAGCACCTGTCAGGGACACTGATCTCATAGGGTCGGGGTGGCGGCCCAGCTCCTCCTGACAGGCTGTAAGGGGATGGCCTCCTAACAGACTTGGGAGCCCTGGCAAGTCCAACATCTACGTCAACTTCTCTGCAGAAACTCAGTACTAAAAAGTGCAAGGTCCTGCCCCTGGGTCAGGGCAACTCCCGGTGTCAAGAGAGGCTGGGGGATGAGGGGACTGAGAGCAGCCCTGGGGAGGAGGACCTGGGGGTGCTGGTGGATGGAAAGCTGGACATGAGCCTGCAATGTGCCCTCCCAGCCCTGCAGCCCCCCCAGCCTGGGCTGCACCCCCAGCAGCATGGGCAGCAGGGCAGGGAGGGGATCCTGCCCCTCTGCCAGCTCTGGGAGACCCCCCTGCAGTGCTGGGGCAGCTCTGGAGTCCTCAGCACAGCAGAGCCAGGGACCTGCTGGAGCGGGGCCGGAGGAGCCCCAGCAATGCCCCGAGGGGGGAACCCCTCGGCAGCCTGAGGGGAGAAGGCTCCTGCTGGGGAGACCTGCTGGGGGCTGCCAGGACTGCCAGGGGTCCTATCAGAAAGATGAGGACAGACTTTTTGGCAGGACCTGTTGTAACAGGACAAGGGGTGATGGTTTTAAACTACAAGAGGGAGATTTAGCCTAGACCTAAGGAAGAAACTTCTTACACTGAGGGTGGTGAGCCCCTGGCCCAGGCTGCCCAGAGAGGTGGTCGCTGCCCCATCCCTGGAACCATCCCAGGTGAGTTTGCAAAGGGCTGTGAGCACCCTGCTCTAGCTGCAGATGTCCCTGCTCCCTGCAGAGGGGTTGGACTAGATGAGCCTTTAAAGGTCCTTTCCAACCCAAACCATCCTGTGATTCTATGAAAAAAACCAAGTTCTGAACAAGAGCTGACAGCCTGCAGGTAACAGTGTTAACTGTGACAATGGAAGTGAGAGTGAATTATGACTTTTTATTTTAGCAAGTTGTCATCTTTGCCAGTTTTTCTGCTTGCAAGATGATATTTCTATATACTTTCAACACACACCACAGTTCTACTCTGCCTAAGTGCTTGATCAGGAGTAACTGGCACTAATGAAAGAGCCAAGCATGTTTTGACAGTACAGCAGAAGCCACCCAACAGTCATTTTGGCAGCAGTACAGTTCCCTAACTGCACACAACTGCCAGGAGTGAATTCTGGGGGCAAACTCTCCCCTGAGAGGAGCAGGGTCCATGAATTGCTCTGATCCCACCAGCCTCAGCCCTCTGGTTGCTGTGGAGAATCCAAGCTCAGCATCCCTGTGCTTTCAACTCTTCCACCTCTGCAACTGCCAATAAATGGGCTTATTGTGGTACTGGCTGTAAACAACAACACAAATCACTCAAGAAACCCCTTGTTTGTCTCCCAGAAAAGGTGTTCCCCAGTTCCTTCCACGCCTGTTGCTGTACCACAGTAAGGTGGGCTTTTCCAGCCAAGAGGTTGGATGGTGGTTCATTAGGGTGAAGACTCCCACTGTCACTTAATAACCTCTCCAGTGTTTGAAGGTCTTCTCCCTTTCCTATCTAAATATCTTTAAAATCCTCTACAAGGTACAAAAGCTTGAATTCTCATGCCACTAGGAAAGTGTAGCTCAGGTTTAGAGAGACCTATTTAAAATGAGAGATGAATGCACCAGAAATTCTATTCTGCTGTTGAAAGGCACACTGACCTTGAGGCTTGCAATAATGTCCAGAATTAGCTTGTCAGCAGCCCAAAAGATCCAATCTCAGTTTTCATGGAACTGTTCCCAGAGCAGGTAGATAATGGCTGATCTTCAAAGTAACTATGTCTCAAGTTTATCAAACAAGTAGAAAAAAAATGACACACCAAAGGGCCTATTCACTAAATAGTGGCTTACATGAATCGGCCAAGCATGTGAAGATCTATTTTTCTTGCTTGGGTGACAGAAATGTTGCACTACAAAGGGCAAGAATACAACTTGCAAGTAGATTAGGTGGGTTCAGCATGGACAGAATGAATTATTTCAGCCCAATCACAAATCTACTTTGAACATCTGAGTTTAGAATTTGACTCAAGTATTAAGTTCAGATTTGATTAGCAGAGACCAAGAAAAGGAAAACTAGTAAAAAAAAAAAAAAAAAAAAAGACAAAAGCTAGTGAAAAATGTACAGTCTCAGCAGCTCAAGGAAAGCATTTTCCCTTAAGCCAGTGTAACACATGCTGGACATTTCTAATCCATGAATGAAAAACTAGATGCTTCAGGGTTTATTTGAACAAAACCCCCTTGAAGAAACAAAAAAACTATAGCACTGGTTTGACCTACATGAGACAGGCATAAGGTCCTGGAGTTTGCTGGGTCTGTAGAAACAACACAAGCCCCCCTAAAAGCTCTCCAAGGCAAAGATGACTTCAGCTGAAGCCTGGGTGTATCTGGAGCACAGAGTAACAGCCACAGTCTCAAGTAGGAGTGGCTGAGCCATAACATCAGTACCTGTACTCCTGAAACAAGCAAGGAGGACAAACCCTGACTGCTGCCAAAGCTTTTCTGTTCACAATGGAACAGATCTTCCAAACCTGTGTGAGATTTTATGCAGCCTGCTGATGCTTTGTCCACACAAGATTCTTCTGTGGCTCACCCTTTAGCAGAAGGTTCTACAGTTATGTTCCAAGAAGGGTTTATGCCTCGATCCTTACTGCCAGCAACAGCAGCTCTTTGCAAGCAGATGGAGATGCTGCAAAGCAATCTCCCTTCAGACCACAAATGGCCAAACTCAAACCATCAGCATACAGGGCCAAAAAAAGGCCAGGCCCCCCCCTCCTCCCAAGATCATGAAGAGAAGGTCAGATGAATGCTTCTGGCTTAACACTTTTCTTAAAAAAAATTTTTTTTTGAGACAAGCCTTGTACTTTGCCAGCATCTGATCAAAATCCTTCTTCACTCTTAGGTTTAGGGAACAGGAGAGATTACGAGGGGGTCACACTTTCTCTCTGCCAGGGATGAGGGAGAGCATCTGTACTGAGAGGTAAAGCTTTGATGTTTGGCAACATGCAAGTATTTGTCACAGCCACTGAGCCTGACACTAACCTGACCAAAGTAATCCACTGAAACCAGTTAAATCACACCAGTGTAAAATCAGACTGAGGGAAAAATAAATTCCAGGGACTCTTCAGCCTTACTGAAAAGATTTGCCAGCAGTGTAGAGACATTTGTGGTTTAATGTCTTCTTTGTCTAACTCATTTCAGTGGCAAATCAGCTAGGAGGAAATAAATGGTGAAAGAACACAAGAAACCTGTGAAGGCAGAAGGGGAACATGCCATAATATTCTGGTTCACAAGGGTAAGGGAAAAGGTACATGAGGTATCTGGTGCTCAAAGCCAGACACTGAAGCCTTTAAATCAATTCTAAAAGAAACAACACAAGGAAATATATATATATATATATATATAAAATATGTATGTGTGTGTTTTTATCTAGATTGAACTCTCAAAGTTCACAATTCAGTGAAGGTACAGAAGAAAGGAAACAAATGATCTTGTAGTTACACTAACATCAGATTATTTAGGGAAATAAAAACCCAAACACTTTCTTATATAATTCAAAAACTTCAAAAACTGATTAGCTTGTAGGGTTGTGTCATGATATTTCCTGTTGTTCCCATTTGGCATAATTAGAAATACTGAAAGAAATAAATAGATACATCACAGAATGCAATTCCCACTAGCAAACACCAATGCAAGAAAAAAAAAACAGAAAAATGGATTGTGTCAAAACTGCAGCCCAAATGCATTTGTTTCTATCTGCAATAATGGTCACTATTATGGCAACACCCTGTGCTGAGGATACAAAACCAAAACCCTCTCCCAAGAAATGACTCAACAGCTTCACCCTCAACTATCTGTGAGACTCTTTGGAAAGAATTTGAGATCCTCAATACACCACTCTATTTCCTCCCAAAAAGCTGTCAGACTTTGCAGAGCTGCAGGGGAGTGCTCCATCACAATCTCACTGCACCTCCTGATAGCCACGGCAGCTCTGGAGCAGAGAAAACACCTCCCGGAGTCAGATTAAGCTCCAAGATTTCTAAGCACCTTCCCTGAAAATGTCACAGACAAATTTCAGGCAAATGAACCCTGGTTCTGAGCCCACACCCACTGCACTCCATGGAGAGCTCTGATTAGCTTTCTTCTCATCGTGGCTCATCTAGCTGCACTCTTTTCCAGGCTCATCTAGAAATACAGAGATACAGAACTAAGTGCTACCTTGCTTCATCACTCTTTTTCAAATTTTATGTAACTTCAGTTATATCAACCAGAGCTTTCTTCCTATGCACATTTTACAAGAAAGAGTAGTTTTGAAAATACTACAGCACCACCTTTTAACTCAGTTAACTGCCTACAAAACAGAAAGCCTGTGACTCACTCTTCTTAAGCTGAAGTTTTGCTCTTTACAGCAGGGAATGTCTCCTGTCTTCCCAGTTCAGCCACCAGATACCATCTTATTTGGGGAAGCAGGGGAAGGACTGTTTTACAAGGGTGTGTAGCAATAGGATGAGGGGTTTAAACTTAGAGCAGGGGACATTTAGATTAGGCATTAGGAAGAAGTTCTTACTGTGAGAGTGATGAAACACTGAAACAAGCTGCCCAGAGAGGTGGTGGAGGCCCAGTCCCTGGGGACATTGAAGGTCAGGCTCGATGGGGCTCTGAGCAACGTGCTCTAGTTGCAGATGTCCCTGTTCACTGCAGGGTCTTGGACTAGATGACCTTTAAAGGTCCCTTGCAACCCAAACCAGTCTAGGATTCTATGAATAGTGCTTATGTTCCAAATGCATTTCCTGGGATCTGGCCCTAGAAGTAAAACAGTTTTTCTTAGGCCTGGCAGATCTACTAACATTTTATTTATAGAGACCCAGGGCCTCCATCACTCAACATTTACTTCATTTAGTGCGTGGCACTTACTACCCTACTGGAGAAGTCAAACTGAAAATGGTGGTTTGGTTGGTTTTGGTTATTTGTTTGAGTTTGGTTTTTATTTTTTTCTTTTTAATAGTGTTTGGCTCTCAGTTTGGGCACAAAGCATAACACTCATGAGCCAAACAGATTAAACTGCACATGCACCAAGTGAATGGCTGACAGGCTTTCCAGCCTGAAAGGTTTCAGATGAGGTAGGTAGTTCAAAGGAATGTGTGGTAGCTATTGAACCTGTCCTACACCCAGCCAGGACACGAGTCCAAGCTTTGGTAGAAATCTAAAATCTATCAAACCTAAAAGGAGACACTGGAGGGGATGACAGCACACGTGAGAGTTTTCCTCTCTAAAGGCCTTGCTTTTCTTTTTCTTTTTTTTCTTTTCCTTTAAGCACAGCAGAAAACACAGAAAGAGCACAAACTATTTTTGAGAGCAGGATTATGCCAGCAAACATCACAGGAGGTAGGAGAAGACATTAAGGCACTGAGCAGGAAAGTGGATAGGGAAAATAAAACTGAATTTAGGGGAAAAAAGTAGAGATGTGATTTAGCAAAGAAATATTTTTTCTATTTTTTTCTTATTTTAGGAAGCATTCTAGATGCTGACATAAAACAAAATAAATAGACAATCTGAATTTGTTTCAGAAATACCAGATGTGTCAGCCAAGTACTCAGCTGAAATTTCCTTTCCAGGTAGGTTCTTATCTGCCAGACTGACAGTCCCAGCACCCAGAAGACCCCTGGCACTGTCCTGAGTAAATAATTAGTCCATAGCTTAATATCAAGGTAGAAAGCAATTTCAGTTCCTTTCAAGACACCACCTTCAATGTGGAAACAAACTTAGAAGGACACAAATTCAAAGCAAAATGGATTCCCCAAAACCACCCAAGAATAAATTACACCTAATATTAATTTGCTTAAGACAGATACCATCTGGGTTCTAGTCTTCAGAGCAGACATCCAGCTGAAGGCACGAGCAGAGCACATCATGTGCTCACAGCCAGCATTGCCATGGCCCTCTGATTGCAGTACCCAGAACACCTACTGGGTTCAAAACTGTCTGGTGTGCTTAGGCCCTTCAAGCAAATAATACCTTGAAAGTGGATGATAATTCACATTTCAAGCCTACATTGACTTTAGGGACCTTCCATCAGACAGGCATTTATTTTCTCAGGTTTAATATAAATTCTAAGTACCCTCAAGTAAAGAGTGTTCAAGGGTTTGTTTGCTCTTGAAATATTTTTTAATAAAAAAAAAAGGTCAAATAAAAAACATCAGAAGCAGTCATGGTCATGCTTTTATCCATTCCTGAATTTTTTTACTTGAATTTGCCAAATTCTGCAAAACATCTTTATGGCCATCTCTTCAAATTACAGAACCCTATGTCAGCTGCAGCAATTGAAAATGCAACTGAGAATGGAGCTGTTTTAAGGCCAGCCAAGTTGATATTTCATGTAATCTTTCACAGTGATGAGATCATATTCTACTACCAAGCTAATACCATAATCAAGATAAGCCTCTGTTGTAGAGGGGCCATGACTGACACATTCCTTCCTCCTGCCTTAAAGGCACCATCCTGCTTCTCCAGCAACCAAGTGCCCAATGCTTTTTCTATCATTCCTTCAGATTTTAGAAGAATAAACACTTACTCTGCTATTACATACAAAAATAGAAAAATGAGCTAATTTAATGAATAAAATACCCTCGAAATCCCAGGCTGGATTTTAACTCGTGTCAATTGAGCTGATTTCCACAGTGGCCCACACTCTGCTTAACTCCGGGCAGATTTCTGCCTCGATATGCAGAAAAGGCTTTTGAAGTGCAGGCTGCCTGGCTGCCTTCCGGATGAGGCTCTTCTCAGGCAGCCTCTAAAGATCTTTGCACCTTATTTGCGAGTGCTCTGGCCGGGTTCACCCTGCCCAGAGTTAGTTGTCAATCTGCAAAAAGGCAAATATGTTTGTAATTACCACAGTCCTCAGCTTACTGTATATAAATCAGGAAAAGGGAAAGATACTGTTAAATGAAGACAGCTATCAAAGGAATTATTTCCCTTCCAATTAGGTTCATGAGGAAAAAGCCTTTCCAATAACTGGTTTCCGCTGGATCTAAGTAGATGCTCACATTTGTTTTGCAGGGGTCCAGAGATTAGCCCTTCATTAGGGCAGAGTTAAGTGAAATGGCTAATTTAAAACTCATTCCCCTGCTCCATAGATTTTTGTCTTCCTTTTAACTGAGATGACTTGCAGGTAGGTCATTTATCTCCTCTGACAGATGCTGCTGTTCAGCTTCCGATCACTTTGTAAAGCACCCACACACTCAAAAGTGAAAGATTTCAAGGAAATTTTATGACACAGAAACAAGACAAAATGGCAGTTTCATAATGGTGTTCATTTTTTCTAAGACATTACTCTGCCACAGTAATTAGCTAGCTGTTTGCTTATTACAAACTCTGGCTTCATTTTACTTTTTTTTCCTGTTCCTGTCTGTTTTATATTTCAGACCTAACAGTTATAACTAAGTAATCACTCAGATCAAACAGGCCTGGTCAGCATTTGACAAGGTAGACAGACTTCCAAAAAGGTCTGAAGAAGCACTCTGGAAATTCACATACTTAGATCTGACACAACAAACTTTCCATTCAAAAAGTATTAAATAACACTTAATAATGTTAATAATACTGCTAAAAGTGTGCTTTTTAAGGACAAACCAGTAAATCTCACCATTTGTGGCCTTTAAAAGAATCTTTTCTTACTTGAAAAAGTGTTTTGTGCACAAACCACTTTTCAGAAGACTTTAATAAGGAAGAAAGCAGCTACTTCCACAGAGGAAGGGAGGAAAACGTTACCCTGTCCTAATCAAACTCTACTAGAGGTGTTCCTTCCACCCTCTCAGACTCATCCCACCTCACTGCAGTTTCATTTCCCAGCTCCAAGGGCTAAAGCTCCTTCACCACCTCTTCAGAGGCAACAGCAATATGCAGGCAGTTGTAAGAAAGATCCTTCTTCAAGATGGAAAGTTCTTGGGCATCATTCTAGGTAAACCATGCTGCTATTTGCTGCACTAATGACCACAGCCAGCTTTTTCACTGCCTCTCACTACCCAGTATGGCCCCTAAAAGCACACAGTCACACGTTACCTCTCCTCCCTGAACTCCGAGTCTGAGGGGGTCTCCTGTACCCAAAGGAAACCCAAGTGGAAACCCACTGATGTTGCTTTGCAGCCCTGTGCTGTTTGATTAAACCCCCATTTGTTGTGTTCTTTTGCCACCCCTTTGCTCCAGGTTGTATCTACCAGGCAGCTGTTCCACATTGAGTTGGGGAATTCGTTTGGAGACTCAGGAAAGCAATGGCTTGGCAATCCAGCTCTGCAAAGGCAAAGCTGCAGCACCTGCTGAGGGGACCTTTTACTGCTTTCATAATATGGAACAGGAGTTTGGCCCCAAGGGGAGGATCTCACTATACACAGGCAAAACCCCAGGTTCTGCCTCATTATAGTTATTGGCCTACCAATTAACTGGCTTCCTGTGAGAGCTGGGAGGAAGGCATTTTCTTCATTGAGATATTCAGGCTCTACAATTTGTGAAGTTCTTTACTTGAAGGACTGTGAAAGTCCCTAATTGGTGTTTGTCTCTAGCCATCTGAAACACTTTTTCTAGGCCAGATGCTACAGAAAGCATCACACCCCACTTTTAACAGATGGGGAAACTGAGGCATGGGACAGGACACACCATGCTACCACAGAGGGCCCAGCTGACAAGACTCAAGGCACTGTGCGCAATCTGCCTCCACACAGCTTCTCTGACTGCCCAGGTACCAGATAGCTATTTGTACATGGTTTTAATAAGGAATGTCAGAAATCCTCATTCCTGGAAACATTCTGTGTTTGAGAATAGATCTGAGATGCTCGTGTCTCTGTGAGTTTAATCTAGGTCATTGAAAATGTCTTTCTTGTACATCATTTGGAGTCATCTGTTGGCAATATCATCTGCAACAACAAGATATTCCATGTGTACTGCCCATAGGAGTGGAAAAAAAACATTAACAAGTGTAAAAATACCCAAAATAAAAGTTCTCCTCTAAATAAGTGCTGCAATGCTCACAGACTACTCCATATAAGCAGCAGCTGTGATGTAGCACATGCCCACAGTGTTAAACTGTGCTACCACAGCAAAACTGTAAGCCTTGATTATTTAAAAGGTGTCTACCTGTAGGCTTCTCTTTCATTCCCCGTGGTTATTAGGACATCCCACACATCTGATCAGACTGGTCAATGCTCCACTCTGTTCCCACCACACTTGGCCCCTGCTCCTGATTTGTCAGCCACAGAGACAGAAGTTTGGCTTGCCCTTTCTGCACAACAAGGGTTTGTTCTGGATGGCATCCCTCTGCAGCCAAATAAAACTCACGTGTGTGTTTCTCACCAAACCCACACCAATGCCACACAGGCAGGGCAGCGTGGCAGCCAAGACCACAGCTGCAGGCCCCATCTCATTCTCCACATCTGCAACTCCCACCTGAACCTAAATCTAGCCTATATTCATCCCATGCACTGCTGAAATCAGGAAGACTACCCAGTCAATCTCTGCACTGGAGTCAACCATTAGTCCTGCCTTCACACCATGGCAGAAACGTTCCTGCCACCTCTGTGCCTCTGTGAAACATTAACATGCTTGAAGCAGCAGGGCTAGATTCTCAGCTCATTGTCCCTGGTGGGTATGGGAAGTAAACCACTTTTCTCTTATGGAATTACTCCAGAATCTGTCTTTTCACAACCACTACAATAATTTTAAAGTTTAAGGGGAGCTTTGCCTGATTCAGAAGCTTCTGGCAAGAGGAAACGTTCATGCCACCTCTGTGCCTCTATGAAACACTGACATGCCTGAAGCAGCATGGGCTAGATTCTAAGCTCATTGTCCTTGGTGGGTATGGGAAGTAAACCACTTTTCTCTTATGGAATTACTCCAGAATCTGTCTTTTCACAACCACTACAATAATTTTAAAGTTTAAGGGGAGCTCTGCCTGATTCAGAAGCTTCTGGCAAGAGCTTTTTTAAACCAAACCACGGTGTAAAATAAATACTGTCTAGATTGTCTTTGATGTGAACCTGTAGCTGAGATTTGTTGCTTACCAGTTTAATTAGACTAGCCAAAATTTTTAATACCATTTTGCATACCTCAAAGAGACAGAAAGATAAAGATTTCATTTTCTGTGAATGGCTGCATGAATTTCTGTGAAATTGCTTGCTGTTATCTACAGCAAAGCTCTTTGTGGTCTAGCTGTATTTGTTCTGCATAATGAACAGAATGCCAGTGGTTTCCATCTACACACAGCTCCTCACTCAGGGCACTCTGCAGATAGGGCTGACTACCTTTCCTCCTTAAAAACGGAGTTCCCAGAGGCAAAGAAGATTTAGTGGTCTAAACCCGAGTCTGCGGCAGAGTCGGGAAGAGAAGTTAGAGCTCCTGAACTGCTCCCCCGGGGCTGTTTTAACCCCTGCACAGCACCACGCCGGCAGGGTGCGAGCACGGGTCGGGTTCAGCCGCCCCCAGCACCGAGCTGGGCACACGCTGCCGAGCACGGGCACGCAGAGCTCCCGTTCCCTCCCCTCCCCCAGAACCTCCTGGAGCCTTCCCTCTGTGACACGAGAGAATAAACGCCCCAGACATTATCTGCCCATTGCAAGAGTTCAGAGAATGCGTATGACATCATGGGCATGACTCCCCCACTAATCACATTATATGCTGTTTAACTTAACACTGCTAAGCTTTGTCTGATAACATTGTAAATACCATTTTATTGTAAATTAGATTATACAAACCTCCTCAGAGTTTAGGTCAGTTGTTGCGTGAGGTCCTTGTTCCCCCTCCTCTCTACTACCCCAAATTGAATCTTTTGGGTGTAAAAGCCAGGGCATTGCTGCAGAAGGAAGCACAGGAAGAAAAGAAGGCTAAGCCATTATCTAAGTCAGCACTGCAGACTGCAGTAAGTGGACAGAAGACTCCATACATCTGTTCTTTTTCTCTTTCTTCCCTTGGAATAAAATCAATAGGTTTTGTTTTTCCCTTGAAGCTGGCTGGATTTCATTACAATCTTCCTGTGAGGTAGCATATACTTGAGACCTATCACTTCCTTCTATCAAGCCTAAGCTGAGTTGTTCCAGTTGGTAGCCACCGTGTTCTTATCCTGGCCTTAAGGTTTCTGATTTGTTTACAAGGCAAGCTGCAGAAGTGTTTTTTCATTTTCATTTTGGCATTTGATTCTATTTTCTCTAATGAAAGAGCCAGACTCTGACTACATTAAACCATAGCCCCAACATCAGCAAGATCTTCAAAGCCATGGACACACTGATGCTTCCCAGTTTCTGAGAAGGATATTTTACTTCTCACATTTTGACACATTTATTGTGGAGGGAGGTATCTGAGAAGTTTCTCATCTTTTAGAAAACCAGGATTTCCCAACATTTTTACACTACTACATGAGAAGATACTCCTCATCTTTCTTCTCTAATTTTATCAAGGCCATAAATATGCCATGTTAGTACAGCAGGGGTTTGTGAATCCAGGCTTCTGACCTCTCATCTCAGCTAGGCTCAGCTCTGAGTTTCTGGCCTCACTACAGTCAGCCCTGGCTCTCAGTGCCAGCCTGAACTCTGCTTCCCTTCCATAGGCAGCACTCTGAGGCTGGTGACACTTCAGTCAGAATTACCACCCAGGACCAGAACTACCAGCCCTCACCACCAAAACAAGGCTTGATGCTGACCAAGCCTCCGTGCCTTCCCCACCTGACATACTTAGGACAGAGAAATCCTGTCACAATTAACTGAGCAAGAAAAAAGAAGTGAAGCTCATCCTTCCTCAGCACAAAGAGCCACACGATGCAGTTGTCTTTCACTTTTGGATCCGTGGACAGCAAAGGCTTTGCAGCCCGCTCGCTCTGTGCATGTTGCTCAGGGCCCTACACATCCCTAGGATAATTTTTTTGCAAGATGTGGTATTAAGAAATATTTATGAGCTAGCAGCTCACAAAGGGAACACCTCACAATCCAGGTGACTGCTCAGACCAAGGCACAGCCAACACAAGTGCTGGTAAGGCCCCAGTGAACTGCCCCGAAGACAGATTCCCATGTCCCTGAGCAAACCACCTGCCTTCTGCTCTCCTGCATGTTCCCACCTGGAGAAGGGCAACAGCAAGGCCACCCAAACACAGCAAAGGGTGCTGTAACACAGTGTGAGATCCCATGGGAAACTCAATCTACCTGAACTGTGATTACTGCAGGCTGCATTTCTGTAAGCTTAATGCTATAGGAACTAGATTCTGCTAACTCCTGATTTCTCATGACAGATTTCAATGAAGCTCATGCTATGAAACTCAAGTAGCTGTCCTTAAAAAAACCCACATCTCATCCCGAAGCAGGGTAATGCACAGCTCAGTGGGTGCCAATCAGATGCAAGCAAGACTGTGCTCTCCTGCATATGTCCTCCCTGTCCTTTGGGTGCCTGCAGAACTCTCAGAAAATTATGCCTTTGCAGTGGTTTTCATCACCAGCTAGCTCCTCTCTCCCCAGAGATATAGTGATGAAGCAACATGATTTGTAGGGCAACTGGTTGCTTCATCATGGAATTCTCATACAATTAACACTTACCTAGGCAAGTTTGCAAAGTACCTGGCTGCGTTTTTGACAACAGGAGAATAACGCTGAATTTTAATTAACTAATTCCTTAGAGAAAAGAACAAACCTAGTAAGAGATAATTAATTTATACACAGGAAAGAATAATTACAGAATAATTAGCAAATCAGGTTAGTTACATTTGTAAACATGTGTTTCCTCCTAAGCATGCTACACAAATTAACCCAGTAATGCACTAATGTTACTCATGTGAACAATTAGGAGTTAAGGTGAAAAGCTTCAATCATCAAAAAAGCCAAAACCTTTAATTAAGCCTTTCAGCTTAATAAGGAAAATATTATATTTTATTTTGCCTTTTTATGTCCCTCTGTTCTTCATTTTAGGATGTCCCATCAAGTTACCCACTTTTAGAATAACTTTGAGCTCAGACTGACACCACCTCACACATGAATGTATTTCAGTTTTAGCTTTCCACTGAGAGAACCGGTGTCTCGTCATCCTCAAAAAGAGATACAGAGAAGTTCAGCTACTGGGCCAAAAATCCCACAGCAACATGGCCACAGGAAAATCCAGCACTCTGTTCCAACGTGTAAAGCTGTGCCTCAGTCTGAACAGTTCACAGCACCAGGAGCTGACTGAGGTATTTAAAAACACTCCCAGGTGATAAGGCGATAACAAGAAAACTCAATGAATCTTCTTCTCCCAAGTAACCAACGCTAGGACAAGAAATGGGCTGAAGTTGTGCCCAGGGAGGTTTTGACTGGATATTGGGTAGAATTTTTTTACAGAAAGAGTGGTGAGGCACTGGCCCAGGCTGCCCAGGGAGGTGGTGGAGTCCCCATCCCTGGATGGGTTTAATAACCATGTAGACGTGGCACTCTGGGACATGGTTTAGTGGCCATGGCAGTGTTGGGTTGACAGTTGGCCTGGATGATCTTAAAGGTCTTTTCCAATCTTAATGATTCTAGCATCTGTATCTATGTTAAATGCAGAACCCTACACCCTTTTTGCAAGGAGAACGAATTTAAGGCAGCAGCATGGATGAAGATAACAAAATGATGTGAGGATGAACTGATAATCCCCACCGGTATCACAAGGGAAGCGCCAGACTGTTAACTATGGAATGAAATTGCTGAACTTGATGATCTCAGTGGTCTTTTCCTACCTAAATGATTATTCCTCTATATGAATCCACAGTATGCCCACCTCCTCAATACTGACCACAGTTCCAGTAGTTGTGGAATTACAAAGGTAAAGAAAGGGCAAGAACAATGGTGTACCAAAGGCACGCGAGAGATGCTGGAAAGCCTTAGCACAGGGAAAACTTAAGCCAGAGCTTTTCAACATGGAAAACAAGGAGAATAACACTTAAGTTCCAGACAAGCTGTTACAGCATGGAAAAGGTAAACAGCAATGATTATTTTGAAGTAGTCTTAACAGCAAAAATAGGGCACCAACTCAAACTGGCAGACGGCACGCGGGTTCAAAAGCAAACAAAAGGAAGCTCATTTTCACACAATACCTAATGATGTTGTGGAACTCATTGCCACGGGATGTTATGGCAGCCAAAAATACAAGTGGGTTTCAAAAAAACCCATTAGACAATTTTATGGAAAAAGGTCCATCAAGGAATAGGCAAAACAAAGATACAGCTGCAGCCTCCAGCTCAGGAAGGTCTCTAAACCAGAAACCACTGGAAGCTGGGAGGGTTTACCAAAGGAAGTATCACTCTATACTCGTCCTGTTTTCCATACCCAAGTTATTAGCCATTGTCAAGAGGCAGGATATGGGGCTAGACAGACCTTTGCTGGGACTCTTTTTCATACTTGACCAGCACTAAGTGATGCAGATATAAACACACACCCCTCCACGATCACAGATAACTCTGCAAATGGCTCCCATAGTGAAAAGGTGCACACTAAGAAGAGTAATGTAATAAACTACAGCATTTTTTATTTGGGTAGGGCTAGATCTGGCTTTTGTGTTTCCTTAGGGATGTTCGAAGTCTGGGCTTTCTGGAGAGGAGTTACAATTCTTTTTATTATCTAATTACAGCAGAAAAAGACAATTCCAGTAGAAAGAATGAGCTCCAAATTTCAGCCCTAAGCCACACGCGGACTTATATCCTTGTGAACGAGAACTTCCTGGCTTAAGAAACTCTGGAGAACTACTGAAATAAGCTCCTATTAACATTTTTTTGAACGTGGCCAGGCTGAACAGGTGCTTTAAAAGCCCAGATTAAAACCTCCAGTCATGCTCCAGGTCTAGGATAGAATTGGGAGTCATGTTAAGCCTTCAACAACAGAGTGAAATAGTTCTTTAAAATCCTGGTCCTTACAGACTCCAGCATCCTGAGAACGTTTTGCAACTTGAGCAGCCTCCTTATCTTCTCCTTCTCCATCAGTGAAAACAGAGAAGGAAGTGGCTCACTGCTAACTTGGCACCCCACCACCCCTCAAGCCTGTGAATCAGATAACAAGCCTGCTTGAACAGATTACTTACCACCCTTCATTGTTTCCCAACCCATGGTTGAAAAAAAAAATTAAAATAAGAAGATGACAATGAAGGGATTTTACTAAGATACACGTACTCTAACTTCTGTCATGCCCCTTGGTTCAGAAGCTGGGAAGGAAATGCTGCTGTCTTGGCATGAAGGTGCAGCAAAAACTACAACACAAACTGGTACGTGCAAGATACAAACACTGCAGAGAGAAAAATCTGGCATCAACTGGTAGCCACGTGGCAAGCTGCATCCGTGTGTAATACACTGAGGGGATGAACTGCACAGGTACATATTCTCCTACATCAAAGGCCTAATGACTCAGTAGTCCTCTAAGTCCTGCCCAAATCCCAAGAAAAAAAGTTATAACTGGAGACAACTGTATTCTGCACCACTTTACCCCAGTAAAGAAGCCTGCCCTATTCCTCACTCAGCATCTAGTACTTAGGGATGTGCTGGCAAGAATAATTTGAGTCAAGACTCAAAGCTGTGCTTAGCCATGCCAAGGAAAGGTGCCATTTCCCAAGAAGAATAAGTACCTGCAATTTTAAAATGGGACATAACCAAGGCAAAACTGCATACATGAGGGCCAACAAAGCTCTGATGTTCACCTGCACGTGCTAGTCCATAACTTGCTCCTCCAAGGACTATAGATCCTAGTTACAGCTACTCCCTCCAAATAGGGGTTCTTGGAAGTCAGAGAAGAGGCAGAAAAATTCTGCTTCCTACTTCTGAAATCCATACTGGGTTCAATAAAACCAGCAGATGTTTGACACCAAAATAAGAAATAACTGGAAAAGGTGGGTACCCCCTCTTTGGAAAATCACACCATTTATTTAGGCACCTGATCCCAAGAGCCAGGTAGGCACGTCTGGAGCTTTACCTGTAGAACCTTACCTTAATTCTGCCACCAATTCAAAATTTGCCTCAAAAATATATACGTACATTGACCGAAATTCTGTTGCCTTCCATCAGAAATCCTTCCACAAGACAGAGCAGTGGGATTCCCCAGGTCAAGGGCTCTCGTCACACGCTTCTTAGCAGAGTATCCAGCACAAACAGGGTCTAGGGCCTGGAAGTGCTACTACAAAAGAGAAGAATAATACTAGCTTAAGTAAAAACAATCAAAGGTAAAAACCAATAAACCATCCTCTGCTTCCCTTAAGAAAATTTGTTTATTCACCCCCTCACAAAGGAGGTTGCCCTATTTATCTGCCTGGAAACCTCAGACATTCCTTGCATGTGCAGCCCAGATGGTCACCACACAACAAAAGGCAGAAGGGCTCCCTGCACACGCACGGTGGACGTGTCTGGTTTCTGGATACACAGAAGCTTGGTCAGAGCTACTGCTCCAGCAGAGCTGCTTCACAGCCAAAATCCCAAACAAATACAGACAGCCAAAAATATCCTTCGAACCAGTATCTCTTAGTGGAGAAGGAAGCTGTCTGAGAAAAAGGAGATGCTCAGTGACCTTGATTGTGAGTCTTAATTCATTAGCATACAGAAATTGTTTTGAGATCCCAAGGTGGGGAGTGCCAAGGAAGCAGAAGTATTATTTATTAAAGCTCAAGGCTCTGTTGGTTCCTTATCTTCAGATACGCTTCTGATTTTTCATTCATGGACATTGCTACTCCACTTTTTTTTCAGCTGTCTTGATCTTTTCTTTACCAAATGGAATTGCCCCAGGCAGAGGAGATGCAGAATTGCTCATTGCATTTATCTTACTCTTTGCTAATTAATTTACTGCTTTGACCCCAGTCCTGCTCTTCCTTTGATTTTAGAGTCAGATGTCAGACGTGGCTGCTTTCCATGGATTTTCCAAATAAGTGCTATCAATATTTTTACTGCCTTGCTAAACATACACTTCTACAGCGTATGGGAAAGGTCCATTTCAGCAAACTGGGTGTAAATATGATTGCTAATTCTTCTATAAACTGAAAGGCAGAGCAGTTTGGTAGTAACCATTTCAGTTCCCAAGATAGACAATACAAGCAATAATCAAAGAATAAACCTGGGGGAACCTCAGGAACTGAAATGAAGCAGAGCAGAAAATCAGTTCTGTAACATGTTCTGTGACACAGATTGTGTACAAGTTTCTGTTCTCCTTTAAGAACTTCCTGGGTGCAGAATTATATTCTATGCAATACATGAGAAAACTCACTAAAAACATATTCTTTCTTTTGAAGGATTTGTTCTAGCTTTCAGTGCCTTTTTTTCTTCAGATATTACAAGACACAAATCTCTTTGCTTCTTCCTCAGCTTAGTGAAAACATAAATAAACCAGGAAATTAAAGACAAAAAAAAAAAAAAAAGAGAGAGAAAACTAAGAGTTCCCCATCCTGTTGTGCCTAAATAGAACATGTTGTACCAGCCTGTACAACTTCTCAATAAAATGTATTGCGGACACTTCAAAAGCTGCCCATAATCATGAGAGTTAAGTGAGGAATGTCAGCTTGGACGGGGGATTTCACTGCTTTTGTTACACATTAGTTAAGCACGCAGGTTTGTGTTTTTTACTTTGTCTTGGATTTTACTCTAATGTAATTGAACTCTGTTACCTTTTTCAGTACCCTAAGTGCATGTATGGATTTGGGTTTAAGGATATTGTAACAGATTCAGAGGCTACTGAAGTCAGTGGCAGAAGCCTCTGCAGAGTTTGGTTAGTTCTTCAATGTGGAAACTGGTTTTTTTTAACTCTCTCCTCTTAATACTCCTGGGATCAGCCTTCAGACATGTTCAGAAATATGGTGACCACTATGAATCCAGAGGCAAAACGCTTACTTCAGTAAAAGTAGATTTTACAGAAAAGCATATTTGATTGTAGTGGGATCATTCCCATCATATGAATTCCACACATTACATTTTTCAGAGCATTTACAGAATTGTGTCCTTAATAGTAAATCCTGGGTTTGGGCACTGTTTATTGCCCTCAATGACCTCATCGCACATGAGTCTTCATAGAGATACTACAGAAATAAAATCATAATCTTTGCAGTGGCATGCTTGACCTCCCCAGACAGTGCTATTTCCACATAACCACACATGATACACAAATAGCCACCAAACACACTTCTGTAAGTTTTCCTACCTCCCAACTATATTACTATAAAAAACATGAGTTTAGGCTTCATATGTCAAGCTCTGCATCAAATACATCCCTTTGAAAGCCACAGCTCTGACAGGAAAAACCACTCCCACCCTCCATTTAACAACCAGATTCCTCACCCACTGCAGACACACGGGCGGGTGTTCCATGTCCTGATATCACAATTATTCCCTTCATATCTTCACAACAGAGCACTGCCCAGGCCTGCGGGGAAAGGAGGCTGCATGCCATGGCCCCTTAGGCCTCCCTCTGGGCTGTACGTGGGGAGAAGCACCTTGCTGTGGGGTGAGACCCACCGAGGGGGTATCTCCTGTGGGGGAGAGAGACTCTCTGAGGGGACTTGTTGAAGGGATAGCCACCATGGAGTAACTGGCTGAAGGGAGACCCAGCATGGGGTAGACTTGTTGAGGGAAGACCTGCTGAGGGAGGAGATCTGCTGAGAGGAGAGACCCACCATGGGGATACTCTTGCTGAGGGGAGACCTGCTGAGGAAGAGACTTGCTAAGGGGATTCCCGCCATGAGACAGATGAAGGGAGAGACTTCCTGAGGAGTTATCCCCTGTGGGAGAGACTCCCCTGAGATGAGACCCACTGTGGGGACACGCCATGGGGGAGCCCCGCAGAGGGAGGCAAGACCGACACCTCAGCTCCAGACACTGATGCCCCCCTCAGAGGAGCCGCTGCGGCCGGGGGTGTCTGAAGCAGCAGAGCGGGCTTGGGGGCAGTTTTGGCGGGGGAGGGCAGGTGTGTGTGCCTGTGGTTCTCTCTGGCGTGGGCGACACTCCAGGGACACGAAAGCCCAGCCCGACTGCCCAGCGCCAGGGGCAGGGCGCGG
>NW_008611462.1:0-44024 GCF_000691845.1 Merops nubicus
TGCTTACTGCTTCTTCCTTGTTGTACTTAAACTTTATCTGGAAATGTTAACTGAAATCAAGACGCATTGTGAAGTTCTTGCATGTCAAAACATTCTCTGTTCTTGTTATAAGCTGACAAGAGAAATTTTGGATGTATTGATCAGCGAGGTTCTTTCAGACAAGACAGAGAAAAGTCATAGCAGGAGAAGAAAGGACATGGCTCCTGTAAAAGATACTTAACACTATTAATCACAATGTAGAATGGAAAGAAATAGAACAAGACTAGATATTTGACCCACTACTGCTCACTGTCTCCACACCTCTAGTGATATGTTTAAATATTTTCATATATATATAAACCCCCACATATTCTATAATATATATACACACATTTTCTAACATCAGGAAGTTGTTAGAGGAAGACTATTTATCATAGTAAGACATGTAAAGAGCTCAAGTGAATTAGTTTGTTGAAGGGTATGTTGAAAAAATCAAGCATTCTCTAACTATGTAGAATGAGTTTAATTAACAGACAAAATAATTTCTATGGTTAATATTTGAATGCTGATGCTGGAACAATAATCCTATTTTTGTTAATAAGAAATTTAAACACAGGAACAGCATACCAAGGGTGGTGAATTTCCCTTCATGAGACATCTTTAAGCCGTGACTGAATATCTCACTCTAAAACATTCACACTTCATTTGTCCATAGCATGAAGTTCAGCTTTTGCACTGCAAGAATTCTGATCAGTTGAATCAGCTTTTAAAACTCTTCAAGTAACCTGAGAACATGAAAACACACCTTCCCAGGGAAAAAAAGAACAAACTTTCAAGACCCAAACTTGAACTCACTGTAAAGTCACAGGATACAACTTTATCCAATACAAGCATACTTGGGAACATCATAACCAATTAATTGTCACAGACACCTATATTACACTCCACCACTATTTTTTTTTCTTTTACACAAAACTGGCCTCATGAATATGTATATGGTAGAGTGAGAGCTAAATGGGTGAAGATATTCTTCATCTGCCTTTGACTAGGGAATATTTACTCCCAGATGTCTCTGATAGGTTGTCATTAGGGTGCTCCAGGAGTCATGGTGGAAGTGACACCATAGGAGTGGGCCCCAGTTTAGGAGTGAGTAGAGTCTGTATTGCAATCTGCCAAGTCTGCGGCTGGTGGGGTGATGGCAGATCTCCCAGCTAATGACTGCAATGAACAGCCAGTTCTCCGAGTGTTATTTGTTTTGAAACACCTAATCATTCACCTATCTTAGGATAAACTATCAAGCTGTTTTATAATAATGTCGATTAGAACTTTTATCTTTCCTAAAGAAAGCTGAGATGCTGCCTTTCTCTGGGCAGCTTTAAGCACCTGATATAATAGGCATCTATGTAGTGCTCTTATCCTTACCCCATCCACTTTCTTTCTGTTAGAGGAGAATATAGTGCCTATCAAATAGAGGTAGAAGTCATCCTGAGCCTTTATGCTCTGAGAAACTGAGTGCCAGCTTTGAAACACTTGAGTGAGGAGAATGAACATTCACGTTATACACATGTTGCATAGACAGAAGCTGCTCAGACCTGTCACTTGACTTGGGTACTGCTAACATCTGCTAGTATTTAATCATTCAAGTTCTTCATCACAGTCTGTGATGGAAAGAACAGAAAGCTGGTACTTAGCACCTCATCATCTTCCTGAAAGATATTTGCAAGTCCCTGTATCTGTGAGGAATACGAGATTGTTTCATTGTTTTTGAAACTTTTGTAGTGCTACAGCGAAGGATAAAAAAGTGGTGGTGGATAACCTCCTAGATGTGGTAGTGCCACTACCCTTTGCTGTAGCCCAAACAGTCTCCCATGAGCTCAGACTGGTGATTTTGCTCTTCAGATGCAGATGCTACTGTCCTCTCACTGTTACAGTCCCAGGAGACAGGTATTTGAGTCAAGTCTGTCAGAGACCAGAGGGAAGACTGGGTGAGCAAGAAGCAAAATGCTCAATCCTGCAGCTTGCTTGCCTGCAGCCAAACCAGAAGGCTGAGTATAATCATTTAGCTGGTCAAATTACAAGCAGGCCTGCTCAGTTATGGACCAGTCAGAAAAGCCTGTTTAAATCATTTGGGGGCAGTGAGGTAGGTGACACAACACTCATGGAGCTGCTTAGCCACAACAAAGCCTCTCAGTGCTAACATTAAATAATTTGTGATGGGTTTCATGCCAAGGCTGAGAACTGTCCTGCTGCTCAGTGACTTGGAATGCTAATGGATTGTTGGGAGATAATTTCCAGTGCAGACCTGCTACCAGCCTGTGGAAAAATCACACTGAAATCTGTTTTCTCCACATTTTTTTTTTTTTTTCCCCCTATAGGAGGCTGAATATACTAGGCTTCACATTAATATATATCATATAACAAGATGATGTGCTGAGTCACAGAGGCCCGTTACAAATCATGTTTAGCAGGCACCTCTGCCCTGCCTGCCTCTGCCCTGTAATTCCTTTCCATGGAATCTGCTCTTACATCCTAAATTTCAAAGCCATAGAGATAAAGTACAAGGGACTTTCAACTTGCCAGTGGAACTAGAATATGAATAAAGTTCTTCCATGTTCAGCAAATTCCTTACAAACCATGGAAAACAGTCTTAATTCTGTCTACTGGTATTTCAAAATCCTGTCTAGTGGTATTTCAAATATATCAAATTAAAACTTTCTGCTATGATTTCCACAAAGAGAACTCTCAGGATCACCTCTTCAAAGGTACCTGAGTCTCATAAGTCCATCTCTAATTTTTGTGAATTGTAATTATGGTATCTGAGTATAGACCCATGTGCCTAATGCTTCTAAATTAACTAAAACATTAATGACATTAGGCAATAGGATTCTAATGATACCCTGATACAGTGCATGGGCTAAAATGTGAAGAGCAGAGCTTTTTGTGGCTGTGTGATAGGATTTTTTAATGCAGTATGCAAATACATTAGGCAGGAACAAAGATATATCTCTGTTCAACACCATCCACTGCCTTGTAGAAGTACCAAAACTCTCCAGGGTCTCTCTGTCACTGAGTCACCTTGTGCTATAAAAATAGATTTAAGTTAAGCTCTTTTATAAATCCAAAATATTAAATCCTATGCATAAAAGAAGTTGCAAAGAAACTAAATTATTTTCCACAAATGTTGTGGGATGTGGTAAACTATGGTGTAAGCAATACAGAGCTTTTAATGCAGGTTTAAATGAGTTGACAAAAATGACTTATGGTTTGGAAATAATCCAGCCATCATTATCTTATGATTAAAAAAAAAAAAAAAAAAGGAGGTGGGGGGGAGGGAGAGCTTTTGTTATCACCTTTACTCAAAATCACATTGCCACTTTGTATTGTTGCCTCACATTTCAAGCTAAGTCTCAGAGCACCCTTGGTGTCAGCCACCAAGTGCAAGGAGAGGACATGGGTCATGACTTTCCAAGCATGAGGACAGGTCATAAAGCAAATAATGTATTCAGGCTAGGAATAAACCCAGAACCTTTCTAGCTTCTCAAGTGTCCCTAGCTTCCACCTCAGAGCAATGAGGAGATCAAAGGGGTCAAGCTTTTTCAAGGGTCTAAACTGGGTTGTGGGAGAGGTAGAAACTTTTCTTGCTTTCATCACTGGCCAAAACACAGTATCAGTCCCTTCTTCAAAGCTGCTGCTGAACACTCTTGGTATCATTGCTGCTGCAACTTCCATTCCTCCCCTTTCCTTAGGCTAATAGACGCTTTTTATCCCCCTCTATTTCAGAATTTTAGAATAGAAACATAGAATCATTAAGGTTGTAAAATACCTCTAAGATCATCAAGTTCAACCATCATCCAACACTACCATGACGATTAAACCATGTCCCCAAGTGCCACATCTAACTGTGTTTTGAACCCCTCCAAGGGATGGTGACTCCACCACCTCCCTGGGCAGCCTGGGCCAATGCTTCACTATGCTTGCAGGAAAGAAATTCCTCCCAATATCGAAACTAAACCTTTCCAGGTACAACATGAGCCTATTAAAGGCTTGTTTCTTTCAGTTCTGTCCCTTCAACCCCTGTCCCTACCTCCTCCTTGACTGGTGGCAAAGCCACAGTACTCCGCTAACTCAATTCCTCTCTTCTACTATCTCTCTGAGAAGCAGCATCACTTCTGTAGCACTGTCTCAGGAACATGAAGCAAGGATGCTTTTCTCCATAAGAAACCAAAAGGTATTTTTGTGTGTATGCATCATTAATTTTCTCCAACTTAAAAATTCTCCATGTGTCTATGAACAACTTTACTGCTGTAACAGGCAAAATTAGTGAGATGAATTTAGAATAATATTTCTGCAAAGAGAAAAAAAAAATCATATAAACAAGGTTATTTTATTATTTGCACCAAATCATAAACACAGTAATATAGGAAAACCACTAGGAGCAGAAGGCACCTGCCTGAATTTCCAGCCAAAGTGTTAGGTTAGACTTTCTATGTCAAAGTTTCTTATAATGAGCAAGACAGTTTTTCTCAGGTAAAATTATCTCTTGTTTCTTTTAAGTCAACAGCAAAATTTTCATTCACTTAAGCAATGCAAATATCAGTCTTGATTGTCCTAATTAAATTAGTTATAAGCGCCAGAGCAGCACAATCTAACCTTCATGTGTAAAGTGAATGCATATGGACTTTCCACAGATAAATTAATTGGGAAAATGATTACAAGGAAAAATGGGCTTACCATACTTACATCACCCCTGCATTATGCTAACACTTAATATTACAGCAGCAGTAGAAAGCTTACCTATTGTACTTACATCACCCCTGCATTATGCTAACACTTAATATTACAGCAGCAGTAGAAAGCTTACCTATTGTACTTACATCACCCCTGCATTATGCTAATACTTCTTCCTACAGCAACATCAATCTGAAGATGCATTAACATACTCCAGCTCTGAAGTGATGTACAGTAGCACTGATGATGTGTTAGTTTTAATCACTGTCAAAGTGATACGGCTGTAATGCCACCATGTTGATGATTTGATATAATATATTGCTGGAGAAACACCATACTGATTACTTGCCAGTGTAATATATCATTATTTTCCTGTCACCATGAGGATATTTTAGAATAATCTACAGAAAAGGAAGAAAATCTGACAGAAAGAATCCCTTAGAGAAGCCGAACTTCTCTAAGTATCCATTAAAATTATATCTGCTTATTTAGCCACAGAGGTTTTAAGAAAAGCAAGAACATAATTTTGCCATAATCAAAGATAGCAAGATCTCAGTTTAGGCTTCCTAAATTCTTTCCACAAATAAAGCAATAAGAAATTAGAGAAGTTGTGTGCAGAAGTAAATGGCTCTGAGATAGTCATAAATGCCTTGGCTAGTTTACATTTTTATTGGTCTACAAAGCAGCCTGAAAGGAGAACTGAAAGCACAGGAGCTAGATTAATAAAAACACAGGTATTTAAAGAGTGATCCCCAAAGACACCTAAACACATTAGCTGTGTGGAAAATACAGAGCACAAGTCTTTTAGATATCTTTGGTATTCAGATAGGTAGCTGGGGACTGGCAAGAGGCATTTCTCCTTGCCCTGTAACCCAGTGAAATTCTGATCAATTCTCTCTTTCTCTCTCAGCTCTCAATAAAGCAAATCAGCAATATTTTGTTATTCTTCAGATACATATCTAAGTACATGGAAGGAGGAATAGCAAAGGTCTCTGACTCTACATGGAGTGAGGAATTTGGAAACATTGAATTCTCCCAGATAATTCTGATACAAGAAAACCCTAAACAGGGTTCCCATTTCCTCCCAGGAATCAAAGGGCTCCATGTTCTTTGACAAGGAAAGTCTAGAGACCTTGAATGCCCTTTCTTAATATGATATCCATAGAAGTTTGCAATTCAGGAAAGTAAGACTCCCTGGAGCATCAAAACTTTGGAGATCCGAAATTCCTGACTTCCCACACCTGTATTTTTATAACATATGACATGAACCAATTCTGTAATATGTTTTTTTTAATACTTTCACCATCACTGCCTGTCAAAAAAAAAGGTAAAAAATATGATCCTGTTTTCAGATGTTCCTTCCCCAGATGACATCTCTGTGCACGTTCAAACTTTAATAAATGCACAACACACTGCTGACATAGCAGGGAGTCCCTTAAAATTCAATTCTTGCCCTCCTGTCCTGTTGTAAGGGACAGCATCAAAACAAGAAGAAAATGAAGAAGGGTAGATATGATTGCATTTTCTGGGGACAGCTCATCAGGAACTAGTCATGACTTTAAGCTCTGGGAGGCCAGAAGGTCGCACATCAGGACAGGGAGAACTACCCAAAAAAAGAAACTTACATTCCCCATTTTCATGCTTCTTGTTAAAATTAAGCCCAAATATGAGTCAATCTGAAGAATGAAGTTTTTGAGAGAGAAGAGAGGCTTTTTTTCTGTTTCCAAGCTTTTTCCTGGTTTAATGTTTGGATTACTGTTTCCTGCAACAGCTTTTAATATAGTTCCAGGCCTTTACTGAAGCCTGTCTTTTATAGCAGTATGTCACCACAGAGAATTTCATTTTGAAATACCAGGAGAGTCTTTCCAAATCTTCCATTCCTCCTGTTTCAGTCATCGCTGTATTGACCTGTGACCTCTTTCAGCCTTTGTTCCCTTGATAGGCAGAATAAGGGTTAAGAGAGTGTTGTTTGTTATACCTTTTAACTTTGCTTAAATATCTGATTTTCCATCAGCCCAATAAATTTCCCTATGGAAGAGAGAGGAACTTATGTCCTTCTCACTTAACTGTGGAGGTGTTGTGGGGGAATGTGAATGGGAAGTGACATTGGAGGTTCAGCATGTGGGAATATTTCTATTTAGCAAGTAATCATCAATCACCTTCCACTGTGCTGCTGGAAATGACATATTCTGTATGAGCTGGGAAATTAATGGCTTCATCATTTTGATATTAAACATCTCCAGGCATTTTCACAAAATTAGCAATACCAGTACCTAGTTACTGGCCAGAGTTGGGGTAGATAATTATGCCTTTCCAGTAGAAAATTCATTCTTATTTTTCATCTATATACTTTTACTTCCTGATCTGCTTAGTACTGCTGTAGTCAACTAAGAAATTACTGTGGTCACCTGCAGAAATAACCACCTGAGAGCAGCAGCAAATTGATACTTAAAGTAATTCCATAGTGGTTTTACTGAAAATCTCTAATTCTGAGATTTACCCAAGATATTCTCAAATATAGAGTTCAACCTACACATCATTTTAAAGCCTGAGAGCACTTTGCTTCAAGGATTCTTGGCTCTTACATTTCTCCAGTATGGGTCCAGTAAATTTGCTGGTTTATCTAACCAAACATTAAAATTAGTGAAAAATATCCTTTAGAAGAAATACAAAAATTTGGCACAAGCAATAGGAAGAGTTGCCATGTGCTAGGTCCTTCAGGAATGGTAGTGAAATATTGTCTGACAAATATATTATTGCATTAATCTTAATATATTCCTGAAATATGGCTTCTGCTGTTTAAGAAAAAGAATAAGGAAGAAGAAGTTTGGTTTTACTCTTAGTCACTCCTGCTTTATATGCTGTTACTGTCACATATTTGACTGGTTGAGCTAGCAGCACACACATGTCAGTGGGGATCCTAGCCCAAAGTCATGGGTTTATTTGATCTCTCCACAATTTCTGCTGCTCATACAGCATGCAGTGACTAGAATAAAGCCTCACAAAAACAGTGCACTGTGGATTAGCTATAAATATAGCAATGTTGTTACTTGTGTATAACTTTCTTTAGAACAAAACAAAGCAGACAGCTTGGCAGTCTTGCAACAGTGCATTAAATTGCTACACTGAAGATCCATGTGTCATGTGTTCCTTACTAGAAGGAAGCTATTAATTTCTTCTAAAACTGAAATGAGGAATTTTATTAAGAGAAAAAAAATCCATAAAGTTTTCTCCCTGTGGACAGTTTCTTTTTCATACATTCACTGTGGAGTTTTTCCTTGGAGCAATCAATACTTTGGTCTGCTTTCCCACTGTGATTCTGAGGCAATAGTAGATGTATCTTCATACTTACCTCAAATCTGAGCCTAATACTAAGACTCCTGTGTGCAGAGTCTGCAGAAGGGTACAAGATGTCAAAAAAGAAATCATGATAGTTGCTTCTACTCACAAATCTTTTAGATAGATGAGATCTGTGGAAAAAGCATGCTCTGAACAGAAAAAAAAAAAAAATAAAATCTTGCATTTTATAGGAAGAACTATTAAAGGTCTCTCTAGCCACATATATACTCTTCACAAACTGCTGATAGTGATCGTCTAGGAAACAATTTAAGACCAGGGCAAGTATGTAGTGATGTTTCTTCAGTGTATTCCCCATAATATGAGAGTCTTTGGGTTAAGCTTTCATAATTCAGACTCAAAAATGTTTTGATGAAATCTTCCTAAGGCCTTCCAAGCCCTGAAGGGAAAATGGAGTGTTTCTAATGAATACTTGGAGGAAGAAAAGAAAAAAAAAATCAAAGCATTTCCCTACCCATGAAAAAAACAAAACCAAAAAACACCAAAACAAAACACCAAAAACAAAAAACCCCAAACCAAATAAAACCAAACCAACACTCAAACATCCAAGAGTATGAATGAAAAGGAAAGATGTCAGGGTCTAAATAATATTATCAATTCTATTTAAAATAAGAAAGGGCTAGGGGAAGAGTTATTCCACATTTAGATGCTTCTGAATCCTTCATAAATTCCATTTTTAGAGAAGAGTGTGTGCTGTTGACAGCACCATTTTAGTAGAAATGGCAGCAGAAGAGGAAACAGCAGTGTTTGATTATTTGCTACTTCCCTAATCAAACCAGCTAAAACAAGGAGCAGCAACAACTGACAGAAGTGAAACAGTGTAGCACATGGAAACCAAGGAGTAGTACTCATATCTGTAAATGAGAAATTTATTTCAGTCGTTATGAACTTAATGATAGTCATATCATCCTTCAGTTATTTTCTCCATGAATGGAATCTGATTCAAATTTTGCTCTCTTACAGCTAGTCCTAACCAGAGCTGGCAAGAATAGACTTTTTTCTTCCCTTTAATATAGGATTAGCACACAAATGGTCCATAGGACATTTCCAGATAAACAAAACTGTTTGAAAAAGAAATGTGAGGATTTCATAGCATTTTACTCTAGTTTAGTATAAAGAATTGCAAGACTTTCAAAATGTTGACATGCACCTTAATTCATAGATAATGTCATAGAAAAATAGCAACAGCTTCGTCAGACATATTCACAGCTTTAAGTTACTGCATTTAGATCAGGTGATGTGCTCCCTGGTCCTACCACACTCCAAGAAATCTCCTAAGAGGAGTGAACTAAGTTTGTCCATAAAATTTGACTATGTCTTAGTAAATCAAACTACTATGGCCTTTGGCCTCCTGAATCTGTACAGGTTGTTTTTTTATTCTATCATGATGTACAAAAAGGGAAGCATTTCTGTTTCTATATTTATAAACTCCTGTAAATCTAGTTGACCTTAACATAATTGAAAATGACTGCATGTAGAATAATATATACAATTATTTTTAAAATTTTGTACACTAAAAAAACAACTACACCAAAGAAATAACTCATACAGCAAATGACTGCTTGCAAATTAGCTCTGAGAGGTGACTCAAGTTGAGGCAAGTTTTGTGGTATGTGCTTTATGGAAGATACCTTGGAAATCATAAAAATTATTTCATGTAATGCTTCTACTACCTAATGAAGAGCTATTGACAGGATAAATAAATCTGTTTGGGAAGGAGAAAATAAAAAAGAAAAAAAAAAAGGAAAAAAAAAAAAAGATATAACCTGCCTTTTTTTCCTGAAACTGGGTTTCTGAAGCAGGAATCCACAGGAAACGTTGTTCAAAGCAATATTCTAGTGTTTGTGAAAGGACAGAACCAAGCATGGATGCTCTCTTCAAGAAAACAAACAAAATTATACCAACAACAAGTAGATATCTAATATGTTTGGGTTTATGTAATGATTTTCTTGCCAAGTTTAGTTCCTCCAGGAGACAACAAAATTGCTGCACATCAGCTTTCTAGTGCTGCTCAAGCACAAGTATTCCTGCAGCCCACTACTGTCCAAATTATTTTGCAAACATCTGACATATTTCTAATCCTTAAAAAAATCCTAATTTATCAAAGGAGAAGCTTTTTGGGCTCTAAATGAGTGTAATTTAGAAATTGTACTTTTCACTATAAATATACTGTTCCATTTCTTTAAAAATAATTACTTTTATGTATTCAAATCAGTAAATGCAAATGCTTGCTTTAATTAAAGTAGTACCATGGCTATTTTCTTAAATAACTGTGACTTGTTGTTTTAAAGCTGTCTTTCCATACACAGCACCAAGGGCATTTCAAGTTTCTTAGATGAACAGTAGGATAGTCAGGCTTTACAGACTGAGTTCACTGCATCATTTTTGCCTTTCAGGAGGAAGACTTTACATAGGCAAATGATGCTGACTGTCAATTACATGCCACAGATTTTACATTGCTGTTAATTCATAATAATGTTTGGTATAGGGTGGAAAATCTTCAGTGTTGTTTCTAGTTACAGAAGTTATTACCAAAAAAAAAAAAAAAATCAACACAATGTTACTACTACCCTCACATGCCTGCCCTGTTGCTGCTGCTTTGCCTTGCCCAATTTTGTGATATTCTACGGCAGACCTTCCAAAAGTTTGTTGTGCAGGGACATCTAGTGGCACAAGGGTTATAAACTGAGCAGCAATCTGATTTTTTTTCAGAACCTGTGATTCCTTCAGGAGACCCAGAGAGTGGTGACCGAGCAAAGGGATGAGTTCTTTCTGCTTTCGGGGAGAAGAGGGGCCAGTTTTACTGTTAGCTGCACACCCCATTTCACCAAAAGTGTCAAGAGCATAGCAGGGAAGAACCTTGATAACTTTTAAACCTCTCTTGCTGCTCTAGTTTCTTACCTCAGTGAGCAATGCATGACACTGGTGAGGCTACAGTCCAGGAGTGGTACTATTTATTCTATTAACAAGTTTCTGGTTTTTTTGGGTTTTTTTGTTTGTTTGGTTGGGGTTTTTTTGTTTGTTTGTTTTTTGGTTGGTTTTGGGTTTTTGTTTTTTTTTTTTTTAATTGAGCTATGTCCTCATCTGCACCAGTTCTTACCACCAAAATACTAGAAAACCTTCCCTGAATTCATTACAAAAATAAGACTGGCATTTGTCATGTGTTGGTTTGTTTTTAATTTTTTTTTTATTTTATTTTTTTTATTTTGGAGAGAAACATTGACTGTGAAACGTCTTCCAAGTAGGCAAAGTTTGCTTGTTTAGTCTGTTTGGATATGTGTGTTACTAAATCACACCACATGGAGCATAAGGCAGCTATGCATTTATTCTTAGTTTGTGAAGGCAAAAACAGGTGAAGGTTCTCTGCTTTGAACTAGACTTTTAAGAAAATCCCGTCTCTCTCAAAGGCAGCATTTGCTTTTATTGTGGACAATTCTATCATGCTGAAAGAACAGAACTGTCATCTGCAGACTTCAGTGACTGCACATTTGCCACATCTGACTGCAGCTTACTGATGAGCAAACCACACTGACATAAGGTGTTCCTTTCACTTTGGTGGTAACTTGGTTTTAAGTCAAGATGGAACATGTCCAGGGGAATTCCATTATAACTCTTTCCACCACACAGAATAATGGGGGGGGAATTAAACATATATATCTATGTAAAATTATATTATGTAAAATATTTTGACCAATTAAAAACTCTCAGTAATCATAGAATCATTAAGGTTGGAAAAGACCTCTAAGATCATCAAATCCAACCATCAACACAACACTACCATGACCACTAAACCATGTCCCAAGTGCCACATCTACATGTTTTTTTGAACCCCTCCAGGGATGATGACTCCACCACCTCCCTGGGCAGCCTGGTCTAATCCCTCACCACTCTTTCAGGAAATAAATTCTTCCTAATATACAATGGAAATCTCCCCTGGTGTAACCCGAGTCCCTTTCCTCTCATCCTATCACTAGTAACCTGGGAGAAGAGACCAACATCCACCTCACTCCAACCTCCTTTCAGGGAGTTGTAGAGAGCAAGGTCTCCCCTCAGCCTCCACTTCTCCAGACTAAACCACCCCAGGTCCCTCAGCTGCTCCTCATAAGCCATGTTCCCCAGACCCCTCACCAGTTTTGAATTAAATAGTTTTATAAGCACACATACAGACAGAACATACAACCATGTTATGACCAGCTCCTTAACTTGTACCAAATTAAGGCTACATAAAATATTCTTCACATACAAAGATAAGCAGTTGCTGCTAAAGATATGAATACAGAAGTCTATTTATATCATCCACACACTTTCCTTCTGTCATGCAAACTTTGCAAAACCTTATGGTTTTAGAAATGTTAGAAAATAAAATTCTTGGAAATTAAAGGAATGTAAATGGGCACAAACAAGCTCCACAAACTGTATTGAATTATTGAAAATTTATAGAAATTATTTTATTGAGTTATTACTAAATTAAAAAAAAAATCAAGAAAGGATAATAGTATATTTTCAAATTTGGTGAACTTCCCTTTTTTGAAAAAGGGAAATCAAGACAGAACAAATCATAAGTAACAGCTTGATTTTTTTTGTTGTTGTTTGTTTGTTTTGGTTTTGCAATTTTCCTATAGGAAAAACTATAATTACCATTGTCCTATAACGGTTCATTTTGATATTACACAGAAAAAAAGTTTCAAATCAAATTATTTCTGCTGCCTCTGAATGTCACATTTACCAAAATGTTGATGCTATCATCTAAGATGCATCAGAAACTATTTCCAAAATCTGAATCTGGAAAGCAGTCAATGATAAATCTACAATTCATAAAAATCCATAGACAGCTTTGACTTCCAATATTTTACTGTTGCTGTAACATTCCTATTATTTTCTTCTTGGCTCTGCTTGTGAAAAAAACTTCATTCTCTAATTTTAATACAATATTGTATGTCCCAGAGCTCCATCTTTTATATTAAAGAGCTATCTTTCTCCTTGACAATCCATGATATATCTGGCATCAACAGGGAAATGATTTATTCAGATGCAGAAGAAATATCTGACAGCTGATTATGCTGTCATATTTTCCCCAGTAACTCAACTTATCAAAACATTAACCAGCACTCCAGTGAATCACCAAGGCAATGCTCACCAGATGCAGTACCTGCAATGAGCTAATTTTGGATAATAAACTAGAAAATACTTCTGGGGAATTAGGGAGGATTGTAAGGGACTGTCATTTCACACAGAGTAGTCTATGGTACCCACAGTCCTGTGAGCTAGCTGGAAAATAATGGATAATAGCCATGAAGTTCAAATGAATATAATCAAGAACTGTACCTCAGGTAGTTGAACTAATTACCCAGCTACATCCATTAAGTCATCTACACACATGCAATTAAGCAGAGAGCTCAAATCAATAATATCTGCAAAACATTATATTCTGAGGCTTGGAGCTGAGAATAACAACAAAAAAAAAATTTTGTGAAGATGGGAGAATAGAGAACAATGAAATCTTGAGATTTTTTCTTAAATAATGTTTGTACTTGTGCAGTGATGTAAAGGTTTAACCATCATTTGTAAAGATATGTGATTAACTGAAATCATGTATAATACTCAGATAACTGACAGATGTTGGGTGAAATCTCACACTGTTCCAGGAAACCTGACAAGTTGTAAAAGTTCTTCCATCATATTTGAGGGAGGAAAAGCAATGATGTATTCTAGAAATTCTGTTAAGCACAAAGACTTGTAACTAGACTGACAGGGCCCTAAGCTCAGCTCTGCAGCCTTCCTATGGAGGACATTCCTGTATAGCTTTACTCTTTATCTAATAATTCCTGAAAAACAAAAACAGAAAAAAACCCACAACCACCCAGCAGGTAAGCAATTAAGAGTTCCTTCCCAATTTCTGTCAACAAGAGTTACTTGACTTCTATCTGTGGGTTGAAAATCAACTTTTAAAAGTATTCTCACAGCTTAATGAAGTCCATAGAACTGTTGGATGAGTCATGTAACAGCCAAGTATATCATAATATATTTATGATACTATTCTGAAATTCAAGCCCAGACCTCTGAACAAGGTCACCACAGCTCTTTCTGTGCTGTTTGATGAAATGCATTATAGCTCTTTGCTTCAGTGTGAAGTATGAATAATGAGTGTTTACCTCCTAAAACCATCAGTTATGCAAAACAACCTAAGGGTGTGCAAAGTATGGGGAAAGGGTGTCCCAAGGCACTCAGCAGTGGCCTGGTTTCACTCTTACTGAGGTCAGTAAAAATTCTCCAGAGTTTAACAAGAACATCAGTAAGCTAATATTGCTTCCTTTTAAAAAACTTTTCCTTAATACTTCTAAGCAGTTTCAAAAGCCTGAAGTGAAAAACCCCTTTGTAAGTGCAAAAACACTGTATTATCATTGAGGCTGGTTTGTTTTTCTTAAGACTGTTTAAAAGAAAACCTGTTTTCAATTATTTGAAAGAGCTACGAGTTCCTGAGAAAAAGACAGCATAAGTAAAGTTTAATTTAGAAGTCATAGGTTAATATTCCTGGGTTTAGAGAAAACAGGCTTAAATAATCACTCTTTATATCAGATTACAAGTTTCTTTTCAAAATAATCTTCTGGATATAAATAGTTCTATTTTTTTTCTTAACTGAGGCTTCATTTACATCAGTAATAACTATTTTTTTTCTATTAAAATCTCACCCATGGCACACACACACAAAAAAAGAATTAGAATATATGTCACCTTGTAATTTCAGAGGTGATCAAAAAGTTAATATTAATACAGAAAGTTGAAAACACCAGTTGGATTTCTGAATACTCTCTGAAGAAAGCACATGGAAATATTTCTTTCATCTGTAATGAGACTTAGAAAAAGAATTTAAAGAAATCTAGGAAGATGGTTGAAGTTCAAAAGAAATTAAACCCAGAGCTTTGAGATACTGCAGGTTAATAAGATTGAATAATAAAGCTCTTTTCAAAATAAGAAAAATGCTAATCTGAGGTGTATTTTCTTGGCTTTTTTTTTTTTAAGTCTTAGCTGATGCCCATAACACTATTTCTAGGTTAAATTAAAATCCACTGTTAAATTTCTGTTTGTTAACATGATAGCCCATAACCTTAGGGCTGGATGGGAAGGAGAGAAATTGCACCATTGCAGGGCTCCTTCCTTTCAGGTGAACAGGAAGGATTTTACAGTAAGTGTTAGAGTGCTGGGGGGTGTAATCTTCTTTTAAATCACTTCATTTGGGCACCCTTAACTACACTCAAAGACTGTAAGCAAAATTATACACAATTTATGTGAACACATAATTTAATCATGAACTAAGAAGCATGATAAACAGCTTAGACTAGCATGGCATGAAGTTAAACTTGAATATGCTCACCACTTCCAGTGCATGCACCCTGTGAGAGTCTCCACAAGCCAAAAGTTCATGAAGATACAGGTATTTGTAGGTCCATGGTATAGACAGCGTTGCTGACTTGCTGTGTTCCAGCTCTGCTTTTTACTTAGGATTTTGTGTGTTGAAATTAGCGATTTTCCCCTCTCAAATTCTTGAGTTACTATTATCAACTTAGTGATTCCACTTCTGTCTTTCAGTGGATTTGTGGGTTGTGGGGTTTTTTTGTTTGGTTGGTTGCTTTTTTTAATCTTCAATGTCTTTAACTTCTGTATTGTCAATATAACACTCTTCTTGCCCAACATAAAATGATATTAGCATTAACAGGAAAACCAGCAGTCAGACTCCTCCTTCCGCTGCCACATCACACACCACAGATCCAAAGTTCCAGACAACCAGAAGGAGGAACAAGTCACTCACCCACTGCAAAGGATGTGAAGAGGGGAGCAAGCCAGGCAAGGAACCATGCTGTAGGAGATGGACTCAACCAGATGATTATCCAGGAATATAGTAGTTTCCCAAATTGAAATTCAAGATCTTGTTCTGCCATCCTGGGAACTCTACTTGCTATGAAGAGTCAGGGAGCCTTTTCAATAACCAGAACCCTCACACATCACGTGCACTGTGTAATCAAACACTCCAACCCCACTGCAAGCAGAGTCAGCTCTTATAGAGTTAGCTTATTGTCCCACACCCAAGTTAATGTGGAGGGCAGGGGCACCTGGTAGTGATCTCTTCATCAGTTCCCAGCCAAGGCTGGCCAGACTGGGTGAAAACCAGTCAGTAGGCTCTTTCTTGCCTGGTTGTGAACACCATCCTCATTCAAGTTTGGGGGTTTAACCCCAGCACTTCAAATACCTCATTATTAATTCTAGGAATCAGATCAACCACAGTTAAAGCATCTTCATCTATACGGATTCCCACAGAAGCAGGGAGAGCAGCGGGAGGTGAACATAAATGTTTTGAAAACCAAAGTCACTTATCTAGAACAATAAAGCCCCTGCCCTCTTCTGCTACCCACAGCTTGCCCAACTTGTACTCTTCACTTCCCACTTTTCCCCTCCCTAAATATTCCTACTCCACGGGCAATCAGCTGATCTTACTCCCACTCACAGACATTTCTCATGAATTGCCTTTTCACTGTGTGACTGATGGGCTTTTGGGAGGGACAAACACAGAATGTAAAAAGGAACAATAAGGCTTTGTGACTATATTTGCAAATTACATTAACTGATCAGAAGTAGGTAAATAAGAAAGTGTCATTACCTTGCAAAGTTAGTGGCATCCTTTCTTGTTTATGATTCTTAGTTCTCAATCAAAGGGAAAGCTATATGTGATGGAATCAAGGCACTCAGTGACATAAAACCCAAGATTTATTTACTAAGTGGGATGGGTGTATCAGGTGACTAGCAATTTCTATTCTATCACACACACATACACTCTGCATAGCATGCCCACAGCAGACAAGACCTCCAGTCCAGTTGTAATCAGCACCATGGTCTCAAGCGAATGTGACACTTGTTCCACCTGGCTGAGGCATCCAAGCTCTGGATGGCAAAGTTCAGCCTTTGGCAGTGATGAACACATCCATGTATATGCTGCCCCCAGGAACTGCTCTTCTCTTCATTATGTATTGCTTTCTAACTTAAAGATTCTGCTAAAGTCACTAGAGGCCCTGGCTACATCACCCGAGACCAAACTCTTGACTTTCTCCATGTCTTAAGTCAGTTAGCTATTGTTAACTAAATCACTATAATCTTCTGGGCTTGTGACTTAGATGTATTACATAGATGAAAAACTGTTAACAGTTCATCTGTGCATCTTTTTTTCCTTCCCATGCATACTTAAAACTTTAGAGAAGGGCAGATGGAGTCCAGATCTTTAGGGTAAGCCTTCTCTGTAATAATTAGCCATGCTTTGTTAGTGTTCCCAGCCCAATAATCAAATGAGCAACAGCTGGCCAGATGTAGTCAAGGTCTTACTTAAATGGTGCTTTCTTATAGGCTTCACCCCATGGCACTTCTCTTCTAATTAATATCATCTCCATTTAATGTGCCTGTAATTTACTTCCTCTTCACATGATCACATACAGCTGGCAGCAGGATGTCTGTCATAGTCTTGTTTTGGAGAATAAATTCAAACAATATAGAGAGAGCTTCAAGTTTTCTTCAGGTTTAAGAGTGCAATAGGTACACATGACTGAGAACAGATGTCAGTTCTTAAACAAGAAGTAGCAGTGAATATTCCCAGGGTGAAGGCAACCACCGTGCTCACTCTGCAAAGAGAGGACTTAAAATATTCTTCCTCACTTTGTCATAGAAGGCACAATTATTTGTCCTCCTTTGAGCTCAGGGGCATAAAGAAAGTGTCAAAAAGTGATGGATGTGCAGCTATCCCGGTCTACTCAGTATATAAAATTATAGTCTTCATCAAATACAGAAAAACAAATGGTTGGAATAGCTCACTATGAAAGCAGATGAAGAGCCATATCTTTGTAACTGATGCAATGTTCTCATATGGATACACACCCTGTAAAATTGAGGGAAAGGGCCAGGCCTCTCTATTCTAGTGAGGGGAAGAGTGTATGAAGGATAGTACAGATGCTAGTCAATCCTTGTGCCTACTAATTTAGAAATATTTACTTCTGTGACCACCCATCTCACCATTCTTAGCACCACTTCTTCTTAGTCCTTGTCCCTATTTACTCACCTCATGTTATTGTCTGCCTCATCTTTAATACTTCTATCTTGCACTCATGTTTATGAACTCATTTTTTGTTCTTTTTTCTCATTCCTCTTTAATCAGTAGAAGTGTTTAGTATAAAGAAGAGAAGGTGAAAAAAATCACTCTGTGGAATTTAAGAAAGAGCACACTAGGTCAAAATTAATTCAGTGTTCTGTGTCTGAAAATGTCTACTAGCAGATGTTGAGGAAATAATATGAACAACATAATAAAGATACTTCCAAGTATTCTTTCATCATCTGAACACTTCCAGCTTAAGCAATTTTTTTTGAGGCAGATATGGTTCCTGTATGTGTTTGGTAATTTTCAGTAGATTTTCCTCCTATGTACTCTAGAAGTACCAGGTAGTCCTTAGCCAGTGCTTATATTTTACTATCTGCAACAGGTTCTAAGGCTGTGTGTGAACAAATTCATCTTTTTCTTCTTCTTCTTCTGTTTAACTTAATTTTATTTTATTTCATTATTTTATTTTATTTTTAGTGTTGTTTGACAAGTCTGGCATTGTAAATTCTCAATACACACAAAGAACAACTCAGGTGCTTCATGGAAGCAAGAACAAGTCATGAGACATGGTTGCAGCAAGTAAGATTTGGGATTTAGGAAAGAATTTGGGAAAAAGCATGTAGCTGTAGCCTATAGACTATTATTTGACAATATTGGAAAGTTAAAAACATCAGTGAGAAAAATCTGATATGGTTTATTCAATGTTTAAATTGGTTCATTTCCTGATATATGTTTTGAACTACTTTTTATGCAGTTACAAAGCGTGCAGGTAATTTCCTTCACTTACCTGCTAGAAGAAAAATAAATATTGCATTGATTCCAGTTAACCTTCTATGGTGTTTCATTTTTTTTTGTCTTGTTTATTGTTACTGACTTTTGCCATCAGTCACTGTATTATGTCTAATTCAAATGCTACAGTGCTGAAACTAGGACAATGGTGGTTTCATGAATTTTAATGAGGACTCAAAAATTATTGGTATATTTTCCAAGACTTCCCTGATCCTAAATACAGTCTCTGAAAGAAAGCTGGCAAAACAGTTGAGGAAGTTTGGTTTTGCTAGTTATACCCACATAACTTGTCTTTTGCAGCTCTTCTAAAATTCTTTCTCATTTCAGGTGACAGTAGGTGTTAACAGATATACAAAAGATGACAGAAAATAACCAGTCAGAATCTGATATGAAATTGTAGTTCAGCAACAGCCTTCATGTTAATTGCCATTCTGGGAGCAGTTTTTATGTGATATTTGGAACAAGAACACCAACCAGCTGGACACACCGAAATCTTCCTCAATATCCTCACTTACATCCCATTGCATTTGGCTTGGGGAATGTGGCGAGTTGGAGAGGTACCAGTCAAATTCAGCTTTCCAAATCACAACCAAAAAGAATTAATAAGTTTCACACCACCACCAGAATGCATCACTGCAGTAATCTTTAAATTACAGCAATTAGTACATAGTGTAATTCATACCTGCCATTAGTCTCCCATGTTTCACTGTAGAAATCCAGACATCTGCATGCCACATGGGCAATCCCTTCTGAAATTCACTCCTGAAATTCATTGTTGCATGAAATTACCATGTGTAACAGTTAACCCATGGTTAGAATTTTATAAACATTAATTTGTGGTATAATTTTCATCTAACATGTCTTGCTGCTCTTTTATGATGAGGAGCCTGTTTTGTTTCATGTACAGTACAGCTCCTCAACTGGATATGTACAGGTAAGAGAGTCTCTATTTCAGCACTCTTAGTAGTAGAAATGTTCCCCTCTTGCAAGTGTATCTATGCAAATGCAAATAAACTCGAGTTTCTCTATCTTAAAATCCAACTAGTCTTCCTCTTATTTACCTAAAATCTCTGAGATTTATTGTTTTTTAAAAGTATCAGTTTCAAAATGTATCTGGTGACTAGTAGTCACTTCTCTTGATTTTGTAAACATCTTTACTCAAATGTGGGAATAAACTTTCTGTATTTGTGATATCAGACTTCATGTGAGTGGAAATATTTTCTGAATATTTATATTGTTCTGTGAAACATCCACAATATCTACAGTGGTGGTGTAGGTCATCATAATTCAAAGTGGATTATGATTTCCAGTGTTACTATTTAGTGACACTGTTATAGCAGAAATATAGGAACAAAGACAGTTTACAGAAGAAAAAAAAAGTGGTAAAAATAAACACAGGTTTTTCTTTCTGTTTGTTTTAAGAAGTTTACTTCAAAAAGGAAGAAATAGAAAAATACCACAAAGATAGCATCAGATACCAACAGTAATGAAATCAAAACACGTTCAGAATTGTTTTGGTTGTTTTTTTTCTTTTCAGTTTAACTGCTTTTATGTAGGAAATTATGTCTCCTTTTGTCAGCATCAGACCTTTTCATACATATTCTTCATTTTTAAACCTTTTCTAGCTGAGTGATCCCACGGTCCAAAAATATCCAAAGGGCCTATCTCACACTAAGTTTCCAATTTTGAAATGTAAGAGACCTAACTATTGTACTGAACCGATGTGTTTATTTTCAGGGAGCCAATACTAACAGTGGAATCCAGGACATCAAATTAGAAAATCCCAGAGAAGGGAAGTTGAATTTCAGGGTTATGACTGTAGTTTTGTAGAGATCCAAATGAATTTCTTAAAAACTCCTGAGCATTATTTTCCAGTAGTTATAAAAATAAAAGTAATACATTCACATTTAATATTTTTTTCAAGTTTGCAAGTATTCAAGCATTAAAAAATACTTGAGTCATGCTATGTTCATACATCCATAATGACTTGAGACTGTATTTATTTAATTTATCTGCCTCCATTCACCTAAGACCACATGAGATCTCTGTATGCTTTACAGAGGCCATACGGATAATATATTTTAAAATCTAAGTAGTGACTACAAACAGATTATAGGACTTTGAAATTAATGATCTGAAGCTGAAATTCTCTAGATCCAAACATTTCAATATTTATTCATACCTTTCATGTCATCATTAATGCAATGGAGCACAATCAAGCAGATGCCAAGCTTCTAAGATTCAGCTCATGAAGAAATACTAAGCAAGTTGGATTAATTACCATTGGAAATGAAGAAACCTCAGGACGTCCTAATTAAAGCACTGCTGCTTCAAAGATGGTAAATAACACTGATCGAAGTAAGGACTTACAGTTGCAAGGAACACAATGATCTAAAATAAATAATTTTTTTTTCATTAAATATTCCCTTTCCTAACGTAAAATATGGTAGAAGGGAAACAAACAGAATCTGTATTTTTACATTTATATTCAAAAAATGTTCAAGAAATAAAATATTCAAAAATGTGGAGAGTGGGCTTTTGGTTCATTTTGGTGGGGGATTTCTTTTTTTGGTGTTGGGTTTTTGTTTTGTTTTCACATAACAGTTCATTTCCAAACAAATTTTTAACAGAAAATTAGTAGGCTTAGTTACTGACTGAAAATAGCATAAGTAGATTGCAGGGGTCCTTTAAGTCTCTTCTGAAGAGAACACTTCAGGGCAGATACCCACCAGCCAGACTGGCCAGATGTGAAACAACCCACTGTTCAGAAAGTCACCACAAGTTCTACGGTCTAGTAAAGGTCTTTGTGTAGTAATGGATTTCAAGTACATAAAATATCATCAAAATGTTCTTTTAATTCTCCCCTCCCAGCTCTGATAAGCAGGTCTTTGGACATCTCTCACTCTTAGAAGGCTTAGTATAGAGCAAAAGAATAAGAAAGTTTCCCCTTTTTTTCTGGATGGGGATATTTTCTGGACATTGTTGTGAAATGTCCAGACTAAGGAGATATCTCTTTGTTCTTTCAAGAGTGTCAGGAGATTGAAAATTCTTCCAGGTAGTGCTCCTAACATACTAACAAACACACTTACAAATATATTTACTCATCTTCAGAAATTAATTATCAAAATAAATGTCCTTAAGTTGTAGGTAGGTGACTAGTCCCAGTCATTTCATAGGGCTGACAGAAAAAAAAATATATAAGTTATGATGTATGTGTTCAACACCACGTTGAGCCAGGAAATTATTTCAGCATCACACAAAACACCCTACTACCTGTTCATTTTCCAGGTGAGAAAGTTCAACATTAATTTTAAACTGAATTAGCTTTTTGAGCAATAAGAATACTGCAGATTATTTCACCTGTGCAACCTTGGCAAGTACCTCAATAGCAAACCCAGCAGATCAATTAAATGTAAGTGCTACACTGAACCTGTCCTTTGAGGGAGCAAAATTCTATTGAAGAGCAATTTCTCCAATACAATGAAAATGGAAAATTGATTTACAGTCTAATCATGTCAGCTCTTATTAATAGAGTTATAACGAGGGTCTATAGAATGTCAGATAAAGGAACAGAGGACTGAATGGGGGAACAGATAATGCTCTAGTATAATTGTTCAATCAATAGTTTGCTTTAAAGATTTAGGTAAGATATCATTAGACATTGACCAAACAGGTATTGCTTTGTACAGAGAGCAATGAACTGCAAGTTTGTGGTAGGAAAACACTCAGAAAAGTTGAAAGAATTAAAAGCTACTAACATGCACTGAAGCAGATCGTACTAATTAATAGCCATCAGCTCAATTATATCCTTTATCTTGCCCTCCCTCTCCTCACCTTACTTCTGTGTCAGCAAAGACAGCCATGGAGGGAGGCTGGTTGCTGCAAGGAGCTTTTCAATTCCAGGTGTTGTTGCAGCATGGCAGGTGCCATTCTTTAGGTGTAAAGCATCTGCTGATGAGCTGCATAAAATGAGTAGCATAACATTCAGTCTCAAAGCACTTCATACAAACAGACATGTGCCTAAAGGATCATTCCAGGTGTATTGATACAACCATTTTTTAACTGATTTAAGCAGTCCTTCTGCTTTTAAGATGTTCAACAATCTAATTAGAAAGCAGCAGCAACACCACATGATTTACAGCACATTAAAAAATGCAAATACTCAAACAAATAATGGGAGCAGACAGGATTGCTCTCTATAAATACCTCAGGAGTGAGCAGGATAGAAAAATGTCCGGGAGGAGAAAGAGCTATTTAAGTTAAAGGACAACACTAGCAATTGGCAATGAATAAATTTAGAGTGGAAATTAGGAGATTTCTAACTATTAGAAGAGTCAGAGTATAAAACAAACTCCCAAAGGGATTAGTGAAGGAAAATCTTCTACTGGCTTTAAAGACATATCCAAACAGGTTTGTGAAGGGATTACAGAACAGCAGGAGATTGGGTTAGTTTGCCCAGATCATTTCCAGTTATATGTCATGCCTTAATAAGCATGATGAAGAGATGAACAGCAATTCATAGGGTGATACCAATCTCTGTCTCTTTCAGCTGGCTGCAAATGGTAAGTTAACTAGGAAAAATTACTGTATGCACTGAATTAAATTTTTTGCAAGTAGTTTGAAAATCTGAATTGAAGAATAATTTAATCTCAAGGGCCTATTTCCCAGACACACCAATCGTGTTTTACAGAAAAGGATGCATAATTGAACTGAAGGTTATAACTACTCTTCTGGCTACGTAGTGTTATTTAGTGAAGACATAGGGATGCTTTTAAGGGACTCTGTGGTTCTAAAGAAAGTACAACATTGCCTAAACTTCTTGCCATCCTTATTTTGCCAAAGTTTTTTAAAAAATCAGTTGCAACGCATATACTAGAATCCCTGAAAACAATTTAAGTCACTTCTGGAATATCCATGGATCTGAATGGAGTTTCCATTCCACTTGGAGCTTCCCAGTGTTGTTGTTTAACTGCAAATCAAGTTTTTCTTGACATTGAAGCAGATATTTGCAAACCTGACTCAACAACTTCATAGTACTGTGTTAGATGTACATGTCTAAAAGGAAAGATTTCCTTTTTATTTGATATGTGTTTCAAACCAGACATATTAAATAAGAACTACTAATGTGAAAATATCTACAGTAACATGCACCAAGATCATAACAATGTAGAAAATGCAGTTTGGTTGATAGTGTTAGTCCATCAATAAATTGGATTACTCTAAAACCAACCTAAATAGAAAAGCTACATGAAATATGGTGGATTAAAATGTAACCGTAATGAAATTATTATTATGTCCTTTGCAGAAATATGCCAATAACTGATGTCAAAGTAATTTCACTAAGAGTGTAACAAAGAGCATTGATATTTTAATTGCTCATTGGCATTTCATTTTAAAAGTTTTAAGACAAACAGTAAGCATTATTAGAAGAATAGTTCAGCTGAATCTCTGAGATTACACCTTAATGGCAGTAAAATTTTACTTAATTACCATTTTCCCTGAAGTGGATAATGCTGTTATTAATTTTTATTAGTGAAATCCATACAGGACTGAAAAATGTCTGGATTCTGTTGTGCTACATGCAATACGGAGACCTAATTCTGTCCAAACAGCTCTTGACATGGGCGGGATGGGAAGAAGACATTTCCTGTCTTTCCCAGAGTCAAGCAGCTAATCATTATCTAAAGACATAAGACTCTGCTTCCCTCTGTCTGATTCCTTGCAGTCTTTTATGCATTTAACCTTGTTTCTTGAAGTTTGTATTAAACCCACAAATTCTTATCCTGGAAAGGATGGAAGGGAAGTTTGGTCTCAAATTACTGCTTCTAGAAGCCACTTCACTTGGGTCAAGTAAGGCAGTCTAGTGGTCTCTCATACTCTTGAAAATGCTTGAATGGTATTTAAGACCTGGCAAACTGAGGTGCTGTGGTGTAAACCCCCAGCCCTGAATTAAGGTTGACCTACAGATGATGTCCACAACCAGGTAGGAGAGATCTTCCTCTTGGTTTTCTCTCAAGGCCTGGCCAACTTTGGGTGAAAACCAATTAGGAAATCACCACCAAGTGTCCCTCCTCTAAAGTTAACAGTAAAAAAGGCTGGCTCTGCTTGCAGTGAAGAGGGGATGTATACTTGGGTAGTGGGTGTGCTATGTAGGATTTTTGGCTCTGACTGTCAAATGTCAATTCAAACAAGCAGGGTTCTCAGAGGTGGCAGGACACCAGTAGAGCCAGGACAGGAAGAGGATTATGTATGAGGTGTGGAAACAGACTCTATGACCCAAGGTTATACAGTAGGTGTGTGTATTGCATGCAGATGTAGGGGGGATCTCTCCACCACAAACGTGCCTACCTGAAGTGGCAAGTTATTTCAAATTTATACAGTAAAACATTACATATTCAAATGACACCTATACATATTAATTACCTAACACCACCTTTCCTCGCTTTGTATTATAATTAGCTTATCAGTCCTTCCGTGCTTGCGCAGCTCCTCCTGGTAATCGCGGGCAGGGGTCTTCCAGTCGAGGGCGGTGGTCTCTGGGAGGAAGGCCATGAGTCTTCCTCGTAATGTACTTTTCACCCCTTGCCTGGAATGTGGTGATTTAGCAAGTTTGTAGAATTGAGTCAGTCCTGGTCAGCTCTTGTCCTTGGCAAACATCTGTTCTACCTTACTAGTCATTCTTTTACTGGTAAGTTTGTGATATATGTTACTTTGTGTCTGTCAGTTCTGTTCTTTATGACTGGAAATGTCTCTATATGTTAGTCTTTATTATCTGCTTTAGCCTCCCTGGCTAGTAAATCCCTAGTCCCTTTGTTAGAGTGTCAAGGCTCATCCTGTTAGCTATTTCCTGTTAGCAATTTAGCTTCTTTTTCTTCAAGTGCTCCATATTGGTTAGTGTAATGATTTCTTCTACCTCTTATGTTAGTTTCTTATTTCTATTCCTTATATCAAGAATTATTTCTATTACTTATATTATGTATGTAATGATGTAGCTTTTTGACATTTACTATATGATTGGAATTGGACTAATGACCTGGCTCATTCCTTCTCTCATGACCTGGATTTTGACTTAGCTCACTCCTTTCTTTGCTTTGTCATATTCTGTGAGTGAATGTATTGATCTATTTATTCCTCTGGTTGTTGATCACCTCATATCCTCCTCATGTGCTCCAGAATGGGATGGGAAGGTCTGTCCTGTGTGCTTCCCATTGATGACAGTGTTTTTCCTAATGGGACATGCAGTCAGCAAAACACAAACTATAACAACTGCACGAAATATTTATGAAATAAATGTGAAACCTAACCAGGGACTAGGGAAGAGGACAGAAACCACTGTTCCAGTGGGAAAAGTAAAGTTCAGTCACTTAGAGACAATCTTTAGACTAAGAATTTCAAGGCTGTGAGCCTCCTGTTATGAAGGAAGAGGTGGTGATGGGAAAAATAAACATTTCTGTTGATCTATTATCAAAGTAAATATACAAATATTGCTTAGACAGAGAAACTGTGGAATTCTACATGTCCATGTAGAATGTCTGAGACTCTTCTGTGGCTAGATAAGTTCTGAAAAGTAGCTACCAGAAATTTTCCTTTGCTCACTGATTACAACTTTATTCTTACTTGTAGTAAATGGATGTCTTAGAATTAAGTAAGTGGTATCATTAAAAAAATTATGCCAGACATTTATTACTCAGTCTGCCAGGTGCTCCTTCCAAACACATGGATGAATTCCCCACCCGTGAAGAATTTCTGAGAACTTGTTAACACAAATAAAGACCAGTTGTTTTTCTAATTCAGTTATATTGTGAATATGTAAAAATAATTCTAAAGAAAATCACTATTTTGGGTCTGACATTACATTTTACTAGGATAAACATCTGTGGGTCTAATTTTCTGTAATGAGCAATTGATGGCTAAAAAAGAAACCATCCAATATTAAAAAAAATATAATATGAAGATGAGCAGTATTTGGCTTCCAACTTACATTAGTCATTCTTTAATATTTTTTCTCTTTCAGTTATGAGTACAAAGATGCACTATCCTGCTGCTGAGCTATAATCAGTTTAACTTTTTTATTTTTAATAACAGTTTGTGTATTCATTTCAGTTTCTGATGATGATCCCAGCACGTTATAATAATTTGCATCTACTTCCAAATGAGAAATGATCTTGTTTGCATGGTTAATTTCTAACCAATCCCCCCTTAATTTCAAGATGAATGTGTTTTTCAAATTTGTCCAATTATGTAAGAAACAAACAACAAACAATCCCCCTGAAATCCCTCAGCGTTTCTAAGACCTTTATAACAATCTGTTTCCAATTAATTGTCTCAAACTCTCACTCTGTGGGAAAGTTGCTAAACACCAGCAGGCTGCACAGAGGTGGGGGAAGTCTCTGGCCTTGGGTGTTTTCAAAACCTGGGTTGGACACAGCCCCTGGGCAACCTGCTCCAGCTCTACAGTACCCATGCTTCAAACCCAGCCTTCACCAGGACAACCCTGAGACCTCTCACCCAAACTGAATCTTGCCAGGAGTTTATGAAAACAGCCATTAATCAGATTATATAGTGGTACCATTCCACACTGGATTAGATAAGAAAGCAGTTTTCACATTTTAGTCAAACATAGGTACAACAATAAACCTTTAAAAATATCTATACTGAAAAAAAAAGCTTTAATTTTTATGCCACATTTGTGCATATGCATATATGAATTAATATTTATATCTTTACATAAATGTATATCTACACATTCTATACTGTTAAAGCATCTAGTTTGATACATCACTTTGTTGCTCAGTGTACTCAGGTTTTTGAAGCATTCTTGTTATTTATATTTTATTTTTGGCTCCTAATTATATTTCCATGTGATTTAATTAATGTAAACTTAATAATCAAAAAATTAAATGTAAAGGTTGCCACAATGAGGATTGAAATTGGAATTCGTCCACACATGATTAGCTTTTAATAAGAAGAATAAATAGCCTATATACAAAGAATAACATGTTATTTCCTTTATAAATACACTTAGTGGACTGAATTTCCTTTTTAATGCTTTTGACTTCTTAGTTATTCGAGATAAAATTATCAGAAAATATCTGCTTCCAGTAATGTCAGTATAAATTGAAAATAAATCTATAATATATATGATGTGATACAGGTTACAGCTGCCAGAATATTTCTTTCAGAAATGAGTATGACTTATTTATACACCCAATTATACACAGAATAATTATATTTTTGTAGTGAATTTCATTCTATCACCATCTGTTACATATTTTGGAGCAGCTTTTTAATCCAGAAGGTGATTTTACTGGGAGTGATGATAAATCAATCTATATCTTTATTACAAGCCACATTAATTGCATTACAGCCTTAACACATTAGAATACCATATAATGTCCAATTCTTCATTCTTCTTACATAAAATTCATGATGACTTCAAGTTCTTTGCAAGAAAAATGGCTCTGGAAGCCACACCCAGCATATCTCATGTGACATACCAGAGTCTTTATAGCATAATCTGTTTTTGATATCATGAAATATTTCTTAAAAGCTTTTGAATTATAAAGATAGTTTTTTTACATGAAGACAAAATATCTGTCTCAATTTCCAGCTGTTTTAAGGCCCAAACCCATTATTACCTGGAATCTATAGTGTTGTTTTAGATGACTGTTACTTTTATGGATGCAATGTTACTTATTTCTGCTGATATATCAGATTACTGACAATTCAGTGGGTAATGTTGATTGTAGTCCAGCTGTTGCCTGTAGGACAGTGTCTTCATTCTTTTCTCTCTTCTTTCTGCCTCTTTCAGAAAAGCAAATTAGTTAATTCCTATTCAGAAAACCACAGTGCTCATATATGCTTTTAAACTTAGCACAACACACATTTTTCAGTTAGTTGGCACTGCTGTAAAATTTAATGAGTTTAGAAAAAAAAAAATGTTATTTATGTTTATGTGTGTTATAAAACAACCATAAAAGGCTCAAACTTCCTTTAGAAATTTTCTTACACTAGGAAATTAAACCCCAAACCTATAAAAATGACAAAATCTTGAGGATGTATATCTAGAAATTTCATCAAAAGCACAAAATTTAACTTTGCTTTTCTGTACATATAGAAGACATTTATAGCTTTTACTCAGAACTGTGAAGATGTAAAATTTGTGGAGGTGTTGTTTTTAAAAATTAATGTTAACAGCTTCATGTAATGATTAAAAAATTGTTTAGAACAATTTAAAAATAACTAAAAAACAAAAAAGAATGGGTGACATGGGGCTATATGTCTGGGAAGAGAGACACAAAAAGAAGTCAGGGTGAAAAGAAGTGAAAGAAATTTTGGGTGTGCTTACAGAAGGGACAAAAGTTCTTTACAAAAGCTTCAGGTGCTATTTGGGATAGCTGCAGTGAGAAGTCAGTGTGCATGCCTCAGTCTCTTGGGTATGATATAACTTTTATACAGCTTTTCCAGAAGCCTGGGACCACGTCTGAGGGGTCTTTCAGACTAGAACTTTCCCTGCTTCAAGCTGAGGAAGTGCTGCTGTGCTTCTCAGTAGCCTAATCTGTCAAATCTTATCTTGTACTAGAGGTAATTTCCAGCTCAAGGTCTTTTGAGGGGAGAATCTAGCAGGCATGTAGATTATTTTAGGCATTAGAGATAATTATATTCTGGTTGACTTGTGAAACTATTTGCTTAAAAAAATGCTAAGATGCTCTTCATGTAAAAGTAGAAGGGATAATACTACTTGAGACTGATAAGGTCCAAAGTCTTTATCGGCTGCATTGCTGGCAGAGAGCTACAGGATGGAAAGGATTAACTCCCCTGCTTCATTTTGAGCAGGCTAAGCCTGCAAAAGAGTTCTCTAGAGAATCTGCTCACATAATTGAGGGTCTAGCATCATTGAAGTGCTGGACTGGTGTCAGCGGTGCCACACCTGTCAGGCACCTCCAATTTAAGTCCAGGTAGGACAGCTCACATCAGTTGAAGGCTTGTACAGCTCATGTGTCCTCCCATTCTGCCCCAAGCCTCTGCCTAGCATTTCAGGTACTTCGATCCTTCATTCCAGAGGTATAATTTGCCTTCTGATTCAAGAGAAATTTAAGAAAACATGTTGGTTCCTGAACACAGACCACTATAAACAGGGAAGACTCTCTTCCTGTCTCTCCTTTCTCTCTCACATATCTAAGTACACATATGAATGTAAGCTAAGACATCAACCTTTGATAAAGCTTCAGAAAAATTGAACTATGTCACCCAAGGGGTTTCCAGGATAGTAACAGAGAAGCACATGCCACAAACCTAAGGTCTGCTCTGTCCAATTTCTTGTTCCTATCTCTACACAAGTCATAGATCTTCTCATTGAGCCATTTTAGCCATATTTTTCTAATTTTTTTTTACCACATTCTTTCCCATTCTTGTAATAAATGATAAATCCTATTGCTCCTGTCCCTGTTTCTTTCAGCATGACTCTCTATAGGGAACTTACTTTTGATTCCTCTACAAACCTAAAAAAAAAAAAAAAGAAAGACGACGACCACAAGGACAAAAAGAAGGTACAAAAGAGGCTCAAAAGTGTGTTATTTGCCCATTATTACTTTCCTTCCAGTGTCTGAATCGCACAAGCACCGCTACTGTAGAGAACACATCTTCTTCAGGAATTTTCAAGTGAAAATATAAGCTATTTATGAGCAACTTTGTAGGAAAGGGGTTTCCCAACATGCTTTTAAAACTTCCACTCACTCTTTTCCTGGGTTACTTCATTTTCACTTGTGTAGACTTCAGCATGGAGTTAAATATTACAGTCTTCTGCTGACCACTTGCCCAAGGTAGAAGGACAGTATCATTAATGGGCAAACCAGCAGTCAAAGTCCTCCCTCCACTCTTAAATTATACACCAAAGATCCAAGGTGACCCATTGTGTGAAGTGAGCCTACCGGATTGTGACACCCATCGTTGGAGAACTCAATAGACCAATGTATACACTCACAACACATGACACAGCAAAGAAGGGAGCCAGCCAGTCCTACAGCCAGGCCCTGAGGGAAAAAAGGACCCAGGAAATCAATCCAGTCCAAATCACACAGTAACTGTCATGAGAACTCCCCGTAATTTCTCTTCTGTCTTGATCTTGTCCCACCATCACTGGAAACTCCACTTGCTGTGGAGAGTCAGGGTGTCCTTTGAGTAGGCAGAACCCTCACACAGCACATGCATTGTGTAGGCAAACCTCCCAACCCCACCACAAGTCAGCTCTAACAGAGGTGGGTTCTTGCCCCACCTCCAAGTTCATGTGGCAGGTGGGGGCACCTGGTGGTGATCTCCTCATCAGTTCCCACCCAAGGCTGGCCAGACCCTGGGTGAAAACCCATCAGGAGGGTCTTTCTTGCCTGTTTGTGGACATCATCCATATGCCAACCCTCATTCAGGGCTGGGGGTTTAACCCCAGCACTTCATACAGTTAGCTGAGACATTTTCACTATATATGTTAGTGAAGTAATTTATCCACATGACTAAAAGCAAATAGCCAAGTGTTTTTAATCAGTTTTGATTTAATTGAATCAAAAATTTACTTTTTTTTTTTTCTCATTGCCTATAATTATGCCATTTGTTGTGCTTAAATAGGAAAAACAAGGCACTGAAGCACTATCAGTAGAAGGCACTACGCAACTTTGTAGGCAGTCATGTAATACACATTAAATTAAGTAAGGCCCACAAGACTACTGTCTGTACTCTTGTCTCTACTCAATAAACTCTGAAAACACTACTCAACACCTTGTAACAAGCACAAGATCATTATTAAGCTAGAATGCACTACGTGTTAAAAGCAATTATGGTGCTAAGGATTTAAGCTTAAAGAGTATCAGGTAGTTCCTTTGGTACAAACAGCTGAATAACGAGCAGACCAGACCCTGTGCTAAAGAGGAAGGCAGAAGTTTGCAGCAATTCCTTTCTCTCTGACTTAAGATAAAATGCTTTTCTTACCCCAAACCTTAGAGCACCATGAATCACAAATGTGAGAGACCAGTTGCAGCTCAGAGGTTCTCTGAAGTATTAGAGACACTGGAATAGCTGCACAGACTATCCCCTGCTTTGACAGTGGGGTTTGGAAGAAAAGCATTCCTCCAATTTCCTATAATTTCTACTTTCAAGACTTTAGCATCCTACTATATCAGCTCTTCCTCAACACCTAAAAAAGAAAAAAAAAGAAAAAAAAAATCCATCTACAAAGGGAGATTCTTGAGTGTTTGGAATAGGAAGGTTCTCAATCTGTTCACTATCTGAGGACAAATTGTCAGATGTTTTATCATTAATAGTCATAAGAAAACCCTACTGGAAAAAAAAAAAAAATACCCCAGAAATCTGGATTTCAGTAATAATGTTTCAATAATAAAAATTACAGCCTAATAAATGAGAAAGGAAAAAACTTCTCAACGTAAACTTGATTACCATTTAGCATACACACTCATTGTTAAACCCCTTGCGTGTAGGAAAATCTGTGTTTTGTAAACATCTCTATCTTCACATCAGATTTTCTACTTAGTTCAGCTGGGAAGTACCAGTTTCCCCATAAAATGGAAAGGCTTCAATCTCTTTAAGACACTTTCGAATTTTAGCAGCACAAGCAGAAAATCATAAGACAATTTAGCAAAAAGATTTCAATGGTACTATTTGTATAAAAAGTGTTATAAAAATTGTTCCAAAGATGTTGGGAAGAGTTTGCATTTACCCAACAAGCATGAAAGAGATGCTTGTGCATATGAGCAAACATCACCCCATCCCCACAGCATTGAAGTCCAGAGTCCCAAATGAAACCAGCAGGACCCATCACCTCCCAGATCACAAACTGTGTTCCTGAGAGGAGAGTTTTGTGTGGTATGAATTGTCATTCTTTCATGACATCATATTTAATGGTAAATGTTTTCTGTGTTTCATGATCTTTTTAATTTTAGTCTTTACTAAGTAAGGAGTATATGCAAAACAGATTTGTGGACTATTAATTACCCCAAACTCTAACCATGTCTACAGTAAAGTTGGCAAATCTTTAGAAATCGATATCACTACTATAAAAAATTTACAAAACTGAAACCAGCCTTCTCTCTCACAGACATGAAGGGAGAGAGGAGGAGGAAAAGTGTTACAGGTTCTTTGTTCAGGATTTGATTTGATTTACTTTATTTTTTTATTATTATTATTTATATTTTATTTTCTTCTGCATACTGGGGAGTTATGTCCTTTGTGAAAGATTACTTACCTACATCACAAGTACTGCAGGGTTTAAGGACAGAAACCAAACATCCCTTCATACTTCATGAACTGAAAAAAGAAACTAAATATACCTTTAACTTTCACAGTAAGTACCAAGGTTTCACAAATTCTGAGCCCTAGTGACACCCATTGATCTGCAAGCCAGAACTTTACTTTAGAACTGCAACGTAAGCAAAGACAAAGCTGGAACCTGGGTAAGAGCTTTAGGAATATGACACTCTCAAAAGAACCATTTAACATTGAACTTATAATTGTAGGGAGAGTTTTTTCAAAAGTTCAATTGGCATGTAGCTTTTAAAGTCAGATTTGGAAGGGTATTTAGCTGGAAAGAGACAGAGACAGCTTGCAAGAGAATTTTCAACAGCACTAGGACTCATAGAAGAGTTGTATACCTGACACTTTCCAAACTGGCACTAAGTGCTTCTCTGCAGTTTTGAAGCCTAGATATTAGTGGACTAACCTCAAAATAAATAAATAACCACTTTTCTCTTGTAATAGCTCAGTTAAGAAAATGTAATATTAGAATTTCTTATCTTTACAGCTGCAGAAAATTTACAGTTTAGCTTTTCCTGCCATATATATGAATGCATAAGTTATTATAGATTCGTGTGAACCTCAGGAAAGTTCATTGAGTTTTTAAAAAGCTGCACTTAGGATAGCATATGGAATTCTTTTCAGTGATGTATTTCATTAAAATGCAAAAAGGAAGTTTTTCAGTCTTGACTTATTTTTTCTATTTAGCAATATGGGCTATAAACACATAACGACTTTATTTCCCTCCCCCTGTTATCTTTAATCCTGTAGTCTTCTACAGAAAAGTTTAACAGATTAGTAAATTTATATTAGTAAAGCTCATGTCTGGACTATATGTACACACATCTGAGAAAACATTCACTTTTTTCTTAAAGATTGTGCAACATCTACAGTATAGCTTGAAAGTGAAAATAAGAGCAGATATGCTTGAATATATTTTTTTCACAGATTGAGTAAAGAAAATTATTATTAATGGACCTAAAAACCTAAGTGATGAAAGCCAATATTTATCTGAATATTCAAAAACATCACTAGTTCTGTTATAGCAATGCTTTTGTCATCTCCTGTACCAGTAGAAATATTCACATAACCATTATATGCTGTTGATCTATCTCCTAATACTTTGAATACTTCTTCAAACCATAATGTATCCTATTAATGTGAGGCATGTTGTAAAAAACTTTTTCCTATCTATTCAAAACTTCAACAATAAAAACTATCAACAGGAGTCATCAGGAAATTAATTAAAAAAAAACCAAACATGCTGTAAGCTTCTCTTTTTGTCACAAGATGGAGCTCAAACATTGTATTACAATTCTGTAACACAAGTCTGCTTTTTAAGCACTGTCTTGAGTGAATAAGTAACAGTCAAGACTAAGAAGCGTGACACAATAGTCCTGTATTCATGGATGACACAAACATTTGCAGAAAACACTGCTTATATCCTGCTGTGGTGTATCCATAACCAGCATGCAATCTCTAAACTTAAGATTTAAAGATCATGGAATCATAAAAGTCTCTTCCAGCCAAAACAATTTTGATTCCAACTCAATTAACCCAGCATTACCAAGTCCATCACTAAACCACGTCCCTCAGCACCTCATCTACATGTCTTTTAAGTACCTCTAGGGGTGGTGACTCCACCACTTCGCTGGGCAGCCTGTTCCATCTTACAACCCTTTCAGTGAATATTTTTTTTTCCTAATATCCAAAATAAACCTGCCTTGATGCAACTTGAGGCCATTTGTTCCTGTCCTATCCCTTAGCAGAACAGACTGACTCCTACCTCTCTCCAAGCTCCTTTCAGGTAGTTGTAGAGAGCAATAAGGTCTCTCCTGAGTCTTTTTCTCCAGGCTAAACAACCCCACTTTTACAACCCTTTCAGTGAATATTTTTTTTTCCTAATATCCAAAATAAACCTGCCTTGATGCAACTTGAGGCCATTTGTTCCTGTCCTATCCCTTAGCAGAACAGACTGACTCCTACCTCTCTCCAAGCTCCTTTCAGGTAGTTGTAGAGAGCAATAAGGTCTCTCCTGAGTCTTTTTCTCCAGGCTAAACAACCCCACTTCCCTCAGCTGTGTCTCATAAGATTTGTGCTCTAGACCCTTGACCAGCTTCGTTACCCTTTGGACACAGTCCAGAACCTCAACATCCTGTTTGTAGTGAGGGGCTCAAAACTGAATAAAGTATTTGAGGTGCTGAGTACAGGGGGATGGACACTTCCCCAGTCCTGCTGGCTACACCATTTCTGATAGAAGTCAGGATGTTGTTGGCCCTCTTGGCCACCTGGACAAAGTGCTGGCTCATATACATCTAGGTGTCAACCAACACCCGCAGGTCCCCGTCTGCCGGACGGTTTTCCAGCCACTTGTCCCCAGGCCTGTATGGGGTTGTTGTGATCCCAGTGTGGGGCCAGGCACTTGGCTTGGTGTCATCTGCAGACTTCCTGAGGGTGCCCTCAATACCCTCACCCAGATAATTAATAACACTATTAAACAGAACTGGCCCAGCATTGGTGGAGAGGCAAAGAGTGATGTATGTGACAATGCTTCTCTTTGGCAATTACTATAGAGACTTTTGCATGATTGTGGTTATACTTTGGCTTGGCCTGTTCCTTCCTCCTTTACTGGATCCCTGGCTTGGTTTATTCATTCCTTGGTTACATTATGAGCAGTTATATTGATCTATCCATTCCCCCTGCTGTTAACTGTATCATATCATTCCTGTATTCACTGGAATTGGGTAGTAAAGTCTGTTTTCTGTTGTTGACCATATGCTTTCTGCTGGGCCATGTAATTGGCAAAACACCATCTAGACAGTATTTTATCTAGAAAAATGTATGCCCTTCTGAGACATGAGCAGTCAATTTCTCCAGGAGAATTCTGTGGGAAGTGGTGTCAAAAGCCTTACTAAAGTCTAGTTAAACATCTACACACGTTCTTTCATCCACTGAGTGAATCACCTTGTCACAGAAGGAGATCGGGTTGGTCAAGCAGGACCTGCCATTCCTAAACCCATGCTGACTGGGTCTGATCACCTGGTGTCCGAGTGACAGGCCTGTAGTTACCCAGATTCTCCTTCTGGCCCTTCTTGCAGATGGATGCCACATTTGCTAACCTCCAGTCCCCTGGGACCTCTCCAGTTAGCCAGGACTGCTGATAAGTGATGCAAAGTAGCTTCGTGAGCACATCTGCCAGCTCCCTCAGGACACTTGGGTGGATCCCATCTGGCCTCATAGACTTGTGAGTGTCTAAGTAGTGTAGTAGGTCACTGACCATTTCTCCTTGGACTTTGGGGCCTTCATTCTGCTCCTTGTTCCTGTCTCCCAGCTGAGGGGGCTCTGAATATTATGTTTCATTAAGAGTAAAAGCAATGGTGGCCAGGTTATCCTGTGATAATTCTGTGATTGAAAAGTGTAGGTGTCTACAAAGGCTCAGCCCTCTCTCTGAGGGTGGCACATACAGTCAGTGTCATCTTTCACAGCAATACCTGAGAATCACAGAATCACAAATTGGTTGGGAAGGACCTCAGAAGTTTATCTGGTCCACATCCTACACAGAGTCAGAGCAGAGACAACTTCATGTAGGTTGTTGTTAATAATGTGTCCATCTTTCTGAGAGGTGATGACAATCTGAAATCGTGACTGTTCACTTAAACATATTTACTTCCAGTATTTGAATATAACTTTTAGGGGAAATATCAGTCTTTCAGCTACAGGGTAGGGTTAGCACACATTTTGTGAAATACTGAACATGTAAAATCTGTGGGTGTAGATCAAACTGACATGGAAAGTTGTTTTGTTTTGTTTGGTTTTTTTTCGTGGGTGTAGATCAAACTGAGATGGAAAGTTGTTTTGTTTTGTTTTTTTTTTTTCAGAACAATTTTAGAATACTAAAACCTCTCTCAACTAAAGCATAACTGAGGCGGCCTCATTCAATTTTGCAGTGGTTTGATACATCTTAAGAGAAGTTTAATGCATTTTTAGTTGTTGGATAACTACTTACCTTTGTCTGTGAACACAGGGGGTGAGATCTAGCATAATCTGGTTTCAGAAAAGCAGAAAACTCAATTATCCATTTTATTTTCATGGAAGTTTTTGTTGGATCACAGATGTTGCGGCAATGTCTATCAGCTTTCACCTAAAACAATAAAAAATAAAACAAAAAGTCACATTTTTATAGCATTTTCCAGTTCTGCTTTTTCTGACAGTCCTGTTCCACAGAAATTTTGTACGTCTCTCACACAATTCTTATCCACATCCATATTCTGAACAAATATATCATATAAACTTCTCACACTGTACCACTGTACCACTATACCTGTTACCTTTACAACTCCAGAAACTCAACATTTTTTGTTGTTTTTGTTTTCTGTCCCTTTCAAACAAGCACAAATCCAGATTGCACGCCCATAGTTTTGCCACCATCTCTGTATATTCTTTTGCTATTGCCATCCTGCACGCCTATTCCCATCCCTCTTATATATCCTCCTCAGAACCTCCACCACTTACACATTGCTTTTGTAATTTCTATGGCCATTTCTATTGTTCTCCTTTCCCTTTCTCTGCAATGTTTCCTCCACCCACAGAATAAAACAAAATGGAACCAAGATACAACCATTCACAGCATTTTTACTGCCAGGCTCCTGATTTACGAAGACCTGGATCATTGCATCTGATCCTCTCATCTTTGCACCTACCCACTGTAGACCAGATCAGGCTGTAGATGTTGGGACATTCCCTCCATCATTTCTTGCAAACCACCTCGGTTCTTTCACTTTCAGCACTTGCAGGAAGTCTCCACTCTTCTTTACAACTGCTGCCATATCCTATTGCTGCAAATGGTCTCACCACAGTTCAGCTTTCCTCTCCAATTTCAGCTTCAATATCTCTCTCCTTCCCCCAGGATTCTGCACTTTTCCTTGGCTTCTTTGTTAATGATCCATTTGATCCCTCTCACCACTGGTTCTCTCTTCCTTTGCCTTGATGTTTTGCTACAGCTTTCTGACTTGTTAAAATGTTCATCCCTCATGTTTCATGCTTTCATTAAGCTTCATTCCCTTTTTCTGTCTGATTTCCCTCTCGCTGAGTTTTCCTTGTTCCAGCTGTCAGCTCGTCTCTCTCATCACCAATCATCAGGCTTCACCATCTTCCCTTGCGACACTGAAGAGCAATTTCTTTTGACAGCACTGATAAATGCCTTATGATTACACCCTTTTTTTTGGTTGGGGTTTGGGTCAGGTTTTTTTCCCCATTTCCTGGCATGGATCTGATGAGTATTTTTCACATATGCCTAATTGGTCTGGCCTTACCAAATAGTCCTCCTCTCTCAGTCACAGAGTTCAGAAATAAATACAGGAAACATTTTTTTTTTTTTTTTTTTAGTGTCTCCTTCTGATGTGGATTTTTATGTAGATCATTCCCTCCCCGTTGCCTCAGCTATCAGATTCTGGAAAGGCTGGTATATTCAATCCAAATGAAAAGGATTTTGAAAGGAAGTGTTTACAGTTTCTGGCCTTGATGTATGCACTGTACAATGGTGAATAGATTATTAGACCAAAGCAATAAGGTTTCCCTTGTCCTTACTGTAGGAACCTCAGCTTTTCTCTGACACAGAGTGATAACTCATTATTTAAAGTTTTCGACAGCATAACAGTACTCCAATGTTCTGCACTCAGTAAGGTGTTATCTCAAAATTAACAGGCACATACTAAAACCCTACTAGAGCTGAAACTAAACTGGTCATGATTGCTTGCCGTGTTCATTAGATTCATGAAGCCTCAAGATGTGCTCCTCAGTAGAGTTGTGTGCTTCTCAACACGTCTCTGATTGCTTTTGTTACAACTGTATGAATAAGAATCAGCAGAAACCACAATGAATTACCTTTAATGACTTTATATGCTTGAAAAATTTCAAAATCATTCACTGCGAACTTGAATCACACAACGGCAAAGGGCAGGGGGAGGAAAAAAGAAAACACCAGCTTTTCTTCCCTTTTGATGTGAATCAGACTCTTTGTTCTGAAGACTCCAAAGTCACATCAGTCAAGATGGTAATTAGAAATTTTAATTGAGTGTTCTGAAATAAAAATAAGGTGGAAGATCCTTAGTAAAATGTGCCACTGAATTCAAGAAGACAGTAGGGAATTCAAACTATGTAAAAGTCTTTGGAGGGTGGATATACTTATACTGTCAATATCATAATAACAGACACTCCTGGCCATACTGATAGTACTGTATTTTTTAACATCTGTTGATGTCATTCCTCCATGTGTATCTCAGCTGCCTGTGTGGTGCCTGAAAAGAATTAAGCACAGAACAATGTCTTTTTTGGTTTTTTTTCTATCAGTCTAAAAAGTCATCAAAATTTCAACCTAGTCCTATTAAATAAAACAAAAAATTGGGATTTCTGTGCTTCCTAATCAATAGTGATGGTGTTAGAAATGTAGAACTTCCATTTTCCAGTGTTTCAAACTTTTATGTTTCAAATTTTCTTAGCATTTTTCAACAATTTACCTAAAAAAAATAGGTAGGGGGGAAAAAAAAAAAAATAAAAAAGAAATCTTGGTATCGTCACGTCAAAGTTGAGCTGTTCAGGAACCCTGAACAGGTACTAGATTGCCTCATACCTGGAGTTAAACCACAGATTTCAGAATGAATTCTTGTCCCTACAAGGAAGCATGAGGAGGTTTTTTTTTTTGCCCTAGCTTCTCCTTCAGCTCTCAGACAGCCAAAAGCTGAAAACACAAGGTCTACTCCACTGTATGTTTATAACAGCAAGATAATTTGCTCTACTCTGAAATCCTTCCTGGATTGGATTATGTAGATCCACATCTACATAAGTCACACAGAGAGCCATCTTTACTTCCAGAATAAGTCCAAAAACATCATTTATTAGGTCTGACTACTGTCACTGATTTACAGAATTATTTGCTATTTTATCTACTACTGCTGCCTTTCTGTTTTTATTCCAGCAAGTTTTGCTGCAGATGAAAGACTTTGAAAAGCTACACCCCTTTGAGGGAGATGGATAAAGATAAATAGAAACACATAACTGAACGACTAAAGAAAAATTTAATAAGAGATATAACTGTTTCCATAAAAAATATAAAGAATCTTGCTGTTCCTATGTGAATGAAATAAGAGATTTTTTTTTTCTTGCTTTTATGATGAGTTTTTCAGGAACTAGATTGTTTGCAACAAAGAGCTCATAAAATAAACTTCATACCATTCAACAGTGCTGCTTCCATAGACATGCACTGAGAGAAATCTACTGCCCTGGGTCATGACTCAGAATAAATAGGGCAACTTTTCTGCACTGTCTTTAAGAAAGAGAAGTTCTTAATTCAGGTATTGCAAATTTCCCTTGAGGAAGCACCTGAATATTTTTCATGGCACAGAGGTACCAGCTTAACTCCTGACTTTGTTTTCTGGCATTGTGGTTTCCTTTTCAACTGGAACAAAGTTATAGTTGGAGTGTTATGAAGAAATGGGATACTGAAGATATGATTTTAAAACTTGATAATCTGACCCAAGTGAAAAGAGTTTCAATATTTTTTTTTTTGCCAAATATGGAGGAGAAAAGTGTATTCACCTGTATCATTTCAGCAGACTATTTTACCTTCTGTTTTGTCTTAATTATTGAAAATTATTATTTTGTTGCATTTCTTTTGGCTTTTTTTTCAAATATAGACTTTCTGTAGTATTTCTAAACTTGTGTGGGGCAGAGACAGCAGGTTGTATGCAGGATAGAAGGCAAATTAGAATATTATAAAAAATGAATGGAGAATATTTTTTGTAAAATGTTTTGCTATTTAAACTCTATAGATTTCCTTATTTTAATGGAAATACAGTCCTTTAGAAGTCTGTCCCAGAAATATTGGATTGTATAATCAGGTACAACTGAAAGAAATGAATTTAGAGATTTGCTTGATTAAATTCCCAGTTACTGTCACACTATTTGTGCCAGCATAATCTTTTAATGAACCTGGGATTTATAATAATACCAAGGAGAAGCAGAAAAAAATGCCTACACATTAAAGAAAAAAAAAAAAGGAAAAAGAAAATTAGTAGCATAAAAACTCACTTCAGAGCTTGGCTTCCTTTCCATGTGCTGGCTCCACAGGCAGCACTGGGTCAGTCAGCCTGTACAACCAGGGTGGCAAAACACTAGGTGTGCTCCAGGCAGTGCTGGTTTTATTTAAATGTTTAGTTTTTAAGTCTTAACTGAAAGAGAAACTGTCCATTCTGAATAGGTGACACTGATTTTATTTTTTTTTAAAAAAGCTTTTCTTGGAACACCAGGTTTTATAATTGTTTGAGAGAAACATAGAGCTGATTAATACTTTTTTTTATTAAATGCCAGTCTATCTTCTGTTTCTCTTGGGAAAGAATGCTTCTCATCCATAATCACATACATCCATCTATACTAACTACTCCATTTTCACTGACACTGAATTCTTTGATGTCTTATATTAACAAAAACTAATAATAAAACATATTTTTACTAGAACTTTCTTGTGGGGTTCTCGGTTTTGTGGGTTTATTGTCTTTGTTTGGATTTTTTTTGTCTTTTGTATTGTTTCCTTCATGGTTCTTTCTCCTTTCTGTAAGCTGTTATACAAGGCTCTTTTCCTCATCCTTACTCTCCTCTACCACTCAAATTCTTTTCCTTTTTTTTCTTAATCCACTTTCATACATATTCACAGTTTATTCAGGGGTTCTGCTCCTCAGCAGCCACCTAGAGCCTGCTCAATATCTATTTTCATAACTTCCCTATGCTCTTTCTACCTCCACATAATTTGAAGTCTCTATTCCTCATCTTCTTTTTCTATATCCCAATTGATTGATTCTGTGGTATTTTAGGAACCCAGATGTTCTCCGAGTTCACATGCCCCTTCTCACCAGTATAGGGAGAAAATAAGCAAGAATCAGTATCTTCTGCTGACCACTTGCCCAACTAAGAAGAATATTATCATCAACAGCCAAAACAGCAGCCAAAGTTCTCCCTCCACTCTTAAATCACACACCAACAATCCAACATGCCAGACCACTAGAGAGAGGAATAATTCACCACATTCACTCACAGCACAGGGTGTGCAGAAGGGAGTGAGCTGCCTCCAGAACCGTGACGTGGGAGATGGAAGGACCCAGGTGATCAGTCCAATCCAAACCATAGAGTAACTGCCAGGAGAGAGACTCCTCATCTTGCCTCACCATCTTGGGAGCTCCAATTGCCACAAAGTCAGGGAGCCCTTTCAATAACCAGAACCCCCCACAACACATGCACTGTGTGAGCAAACCTGCCAGACTCACCACAAGCAGAGTCAGCTCTTATAGAGGTGGCTTCTTGCCCCACCTCCAAGTTCATGTGGCAGGTGGGGGCACCTGGTGGTGATCTCTTCATCAGTTCCCACCCAAGGCTGGCCAGACCCTGGGTGAAAACCAATCAGGAGGGGCTTTCTATTCAGGGCTGGGGGTTTAAACACAGCACTTCACAATGGAACCTCTGACAGACAACCTCAGATCTGACAGCTACATTAAATCTTTACACCACTACTTATTTTTCTATGATAAAACCTTATTTACCGGTTGCTTGTATGGAGTGGTACTTACTAAAGAAATACTAGCAGAGGGTTTAATTTCTTCTTGATTTTAAAATGAAGAGATGTGCAGCTCAGTGTTTTCCCTCTTCACAGTTATTTATGCATATGCATAAATACATTTTTTCTTTGTAATGCAAATGGTTTGCTATGGTACAAATGCAGACATTTACCTATGCATCACTTAAGAATTCACAGGATTGCAAATTAATGCATTAATCAACTTTCTTGTCAATTTACCTCAAATAATCAGCAAAATGTTCCAAAACAAGGATTACATTATACACTGTTATACTTCCAATATTTTATCTAGGATTACTTAAAAAAAAAAAAATAAAAATAAAAACCTCTCATTCTCTGTGCTGTTAAATTTCTTTGAACATACGAGCTTTGGAATGATATGAAGAAAATCTTATGAGAACACCTTTCAATTAAAAAAAGCTCTTTTGAAGCCACAACTAGATGCCTAGATGCCTACACTTTTAACTGGGTTGATCATTATTAGAAATGTTTTCAATGAGAAAAGTGTTTAGGAAAAAGATACTGAATCTTTGACTTATTCCTTATCTGCTGGCATGGCTGTGACCTTCAGATAGGTTTTAAAGTCTGTGCATATATGATCAGTACATAGTCTTTGATCTTGTTACAAGAGTGGCTTTTATGATGGATCAAAGAGATGGAGACATCAGAAGAGGTAACCAAGGCTGTGCATATGTCTCAAACCCCCACCAAATTAGTATTTTATCTAACAACATAAACTAAGTTTCTGACCTCAGAGTAATAGTGATATTAATATTTAGATACTAACCACGTTTGTCTTGCAACATAGGGATGCTTCAACATAATCTATAAAGTGGTCTGCAAATCACACCAAAAAAAGCAAACAGCAAAACCAAACCCAAATCCTTTTTGACTTTTGAATATTTTCTTTGATCAGTAGTTTATATGGCTTTTAACTTTTTCATTTCCACTCATCATGTTGTCATTATTCTTTCTTGAGAAAACACTTGATCTCTGTGAGAACTTGTTGTGGTTTGAAAATAATGACCTTGAATTAAGCAAGGGAAGCAGAGCCATACCCAAAAACATGCAGAACAACGATGCTTTTATCTCCAGGCAATGTCACATTAGTGGCTGGGTGCT
>NW_008611462.1:44069-68388 GCF_000691845.1 Merops nubicus
CAGCAGGAACTGAAGGCTTATCCAACATATTTGCTTTGAAAATTTCACAGATAGCAGTGTACAAAAACATTCATTTGAAAAACTGGCAGTTACTATGCAGTAAGGCAATAACAGAATTACTGTCAGTGGCATATTCAACTAAGTGAATAAACATTTTTAAAATTAAATAGTCCTGCTTTTCTGTTCCCACTAAGTTACATGTTTGGATAACGCATCTGCTTTGACCAGCAATTTACACTGACTTCTGACTCTGACATTTGTATCTATTCCACAGAGCAAAAAGCTTCTAAGTTGTTTTATTTTTCTGAGAAAGTCTTGTTACACACCTTCTCAGACAGAAGATGGAAATCAATCTTCCTTCCTTAAAACCCATCTTTCCATTGACTCCAATGCACATTAAAATCTTGAGGATTCATTTTCTGTAAACATCAGAGGTGTTTATTATACTGACAACACGTAATGGAAATTAAATGTCAATGCAACTTATGCATGCATCTGAAAAGCATCGCCTGATTTAATGTAAAAGTCACAGCTCACAAGGAAAGATGTCATTTCAGTCATTCATGAACAAACTACAAACATAAAAAAATATCTGAGGAAACTGATGTTTTAATGTGTTACAGGATCAGTCTGGGAGTCAGAACTCGGTTGTGTGAAATATGGGCTGGGAATGTTTATTCTAACCTCTGTCCAGTGGGAATGGATGGTATCCTTTTCAGACACCTGACATTGCTATTGTGCCATGCTTTATATCAGTTATTTGGCATTTGACAAGACATCCCACAAAAGAGTTTTTTTTTTCTAATTTGTTAAAAGCAGTTTCTGGACCTAGGGATAAAAGAGCTTTTAAATAAGTGTTAAAAATAATTTTATTATCGTTTTCAAGAAACCACTGAATTATTATTATTTTCATCTTCCCTTCTCAAGGATGTAACCTCTGATATTTTGTAGGAATTGTTGTTATTAGCACTGTGTAGTGGGTAGGAGCCAGAGATGGGTCCTGGCTCATGGCATCCTCAAGCATCATATTTCCTACTGCAAACATTGAAGGTGGATAAATGGATGGTTGGTCTGACTCAAAAATAACCCCACATCTTTTGTTCTGATGTTCTCTTGAATAGCTGCTGTTTATACTTCCCTCTGATATCTACCCTTTACTTCCTGTTCTTTCCATCTTGTCCAAGATTGTTACAAGTTACAGTGCAAATTTCAGAAAGGCTTTTATTCCTCCCATCACACTGTTTCAAAAATGCCATTTTCTAGTGTGGGCCAATATGGGATGATACTATGTTTGAGAAGCACCATAGTTCTTGCTAGATTGTCAGAAATATATGGAGAGTTATTCAAAAAAGAATTAAAAATGTAGAAAGATATTTGCAATCTAGCACTACAAAAAAAAAAAAAAAAATTAAAAAATTATTCTATATTTAAAAATTCCAGAATTAAGAATGAGTTTTTATTTATTTTTTTTTCCCTGTAAGTAAATGTTTTTATCTGTCAGGGTGTGACTCTTTTTTCCCCACATAATTTTAAGCAATTATGGCCACATAATTCAATAGTTCTCTGTTTTTGTGTGGAAACCAGCTTAACAATCATGCTATCACAGCGATCAAATTAATTTAATTCAATTCCTAACAGTGTTGAAAACTGTCTGCAAAAATTTTAAAGGAAACATTCAGATTAAGAAAAACAAAAATTGGAAATTAAGGTTGTGTATCAGTCATGTAACTGAACAGAATTTAACAACAAACTGAAAAATATGTCAGGCCACTGAGTTTTAAAAAGAATTTTCCAATAACATGCAAATATCTCGTTCCCAAATTCTACTGACTCTTGTCTTGAGATAAGCACAGAGCCACTTATATTAGCACAATCAGGGACACTCAGTTTCAGCTTCATACATTAATGAGCACCTTGAAAAGAAGCTATTCATGTCATCTAAAATTAGATACCGTAAGAAAACAAGGTTCTTAAATAATCAGCTTACTTTTTTATTTCTTTGTGGAAGAAAGATTGGAAGACTTACAATATTTAGCATTTTAATTTATTTTCTGACAAAGAAAACCTCAACCTTCCTGCTACAAGGGTTTTCACCTGGCAATTTGCTTAAGACCAAGACAAAGAGAGAGTGTTCCTCTAAATTTTCTAAGACTCCTTAAAGTTGAAGACGTTGATTATTTCTATTTTCATACATGTGGCAGGTTGACCTTACCTGGCTGCCAGATGCCCACCAAGCTGCTCTATCAATCCCTTTCACCAACAGAACAGGAAGAGAAAATATGATTAAAGCCTGTGAGCCAAGATGAAGACAAGGTGATTGCTTATCAGTTACCACCACAGGCAAAACAGACTCGACTTAGGGAGTCAATTAATTGTAACAGAGTAGGATAGGGAGGAATAAAACAGAATTTAACCATCTTCCCCCACATCTCCATTTCCAGGTACAAGACCTCCTCCCTCTGAGCAATGCCAGGGGACAAGGAATGGGGCTTATGTTCAGTGTGTAACAGATTGTCCTCCTCCTTCCTCACACTCCTTGTGGCAGATGCACCCACCCTGACAAAGACACGGTAAAGGTCAGGGCTTCACAGACATTAAAACTTGGTTACTTTGCTTCAAGTCCTTATCTTGTCTTTGTCCTTGCTAATTAGAACTGACCCCAGTTCAGACTTGGCTGGGGTGCAGCTGGAGCCCCATGGAGCAGTCGATTTAAGTTGGTCATTCTCAGGGCAGCAGGTCTGCAGTTGGGGACCCTCTTCTTGGACTGGAACACTGGTGAAGGAAACTTCCCAGGGTGAGTATTTCTTCAGGGCATACCCTTGAGTAAGCCCTCTCTCCTTGTGGGTGAGTGATCCTTTTTCTGGGTACCCTTGGTAGGAGGTTCTCCCTTTTATGAATGAGTGGGTGCACATTTTGGGTCATCTTTCTCAGAGAATATTTGCAAAACTTAGGAACTGGATGTGTAGCAGTATACTCCCACCTGACATCCAAAGCTGTAATTTACTTTGGTCCATTGGAGTGCTATGTAATTTTCAGCTGGGACAAATCTGCACTTTGGGTAGTTACTGCTGTCTGTTTTCTCCACCAGACTCCTCCCCTCTTCCAGTGTGGGGTCTCAGCCACGGGTTGTAGTTCTTCAAGAACAGCTCCAGAACAGGTCCTTTCTACGGGGTCTTCAGGAATAGACTGCTCCAGTGTGGGGTCCTCCATGGCCCACAGTGTGGGTACCTGTTCCACTGCAGACCTCCATGGGTTGCAAGGGGACAGCCTGGCTCACCAAATATCATATTTAACTAAAAGAGTACATTTTTCTTCTGGTTTAATTTTTCTAATAGATTTATAATACAAAATAACTATTTTTGCTATTTTCACTTCATATTGGTTCTTGATTGGTAAGAAAATGCTGAAAATGCTTTTGCATTATAAAGTTTTTCACTTGCATCTGAATTACAAAGTTATAATAATTTTCAGGGAAAGATTAGTTTTAGGTTTAATTTTGAAAAAAGGCTTATTGCAAATACCATTCAAATAGAAAGTGTGTGAAGTAAATGTTGAGCTGAATGTCAAATCAAATTAATCACTTATTCAGGATAACTGAAATAGATACATTATAAACTCTATAATTCCCAATTTTGACTACAAATTGTCAGTACTCAGGGAAAAGAGATAAAGCAACAGAAAATGTGGTCTGCAGGCTAGAAGTCAAACAATGAAAGCATAATGGAGCAAGAATGGGTAAATGAGCCAGTAGGAAAGCAGAAATTATAAATTAACAGGGAATATCAAAAGCAACACTAACAGCCATTAATCCAACAATATTTATTGTCTTGAAAGGATTACAATATATTGGAGGATAAGAATTAAAAGAAGATTTCTCACTTAATTATCCAGCTAGATAACTCAGATGAGGAAAACTATATATCTATTCTGATTTCATGTTTTCTTTTCCATTCAGCCAATACTTACCCATGGCTTACAAAAAAAACTGCATCAGGTCCAACTTTATCTTCCTCATCTCCCTGCTCCCTACCATTTCCCTATCAAATCTTTGTTCTAGCCTACTGCATTTTTTGCTTATATACACAAACTCATGTAAAACTGTTTGCCATCCGATATGTGGCAAATAACCTGGGAGGAAAAAAATCAGCAACTTTTACGTATAAAACAATGCCTAAGAAATGAAATAGGTAAATATTATACCTATTGTAAAAAATATTATACCACAAAGAAACATAACCAAATTTAATCCATTCTGTATTTAGTACAAAGAGGTTTATGGAAAAATACCCACTTTCTTAACAGCAAAAAGTTATTAGTTTTGTTGCTAATTATACCAGATCATCATTGTACCCAACAGTGTAACGCCCGGACAGAATGTATGCACACCCCTTATTTTAAGTCTATTGTTTCAATGCCAGTTTTCTAGAATAAAAGATGTATTTTAGCCATACTCATTTTTGCATATTACTTTAATGAAGTTAAAAATGTTATCTTTTACAGAGTGATTCAAAAGCTGAATTTATGCTCCTTGGGTACATCTGAACTTTCATATCAGCAGCACAAAACCCCTTACACAAAGAGCAACAAAACACCATAATACTAAAGCATTAACCCCTTCTTACACAAAACTGAATAGAAACTGGATCTGAAGAAGAAACTGGTGGAAGGACTGACAGAAGAGTCCCTCTTAGACTGGCATCAAGTCAGAGGCAGGTGGTGAAATTTACCCATACTGGATTTGGCTGAGATGGAGTTAATGTTCTCCACAGCAGCTCACATGGTGCTGATTTGGGTTTGGCAGCAAAACAGGGTTGATAACATACAAATCAATGTTTTGTCTATTGCTAAGCAGTTCTTGCACTTCTCTGCTTCTCACTCTCCCCCAGGAGAGTAGGCTGGAACTGGGCAAGAGGTTGGGAGGGTGACCTGAGCTGCCCAAAGATACATGACATGCCATACAATGTCATGCCTAGCAATAAAAATGAGTGGGTAGAGGTTGTTTCTCAGGGACTGGCTGGGCACTGGTCTGCTGGTGGTGAATAAGTTTTTTTTGCATGACATTTCTTTTTCCTTTTCATTTTTTCCCTCACTTATTACACTGTCTTCATCTTAACCTACAAGGGTTTGGTTTTTGGTTTTGTTTTGGTTTTTTTCTCAAATCCGCCTAGAAGTTTTCCTGGTTTTATTACATCCATGTTTCCATCTCCTAGAATGTTCAATATCTTTCAGATATGCCCAAAACCAAATAATTTTGATGTGAAGAACTTACTGTTAGTATAATACACACTATTACATTAGCTATGAAAATGAGAGAATTTTCATGGATATCTGCTGTGCCATAAATTCTGGTGTAGATTGTGGATAGCAACTGGTATAATGAAATGTGATTTATGGTGGTTAAAACCATTTCAGTAGCTTCACCAAGGAAGTAAGCTACAAGTTGCACCCCAAGTGCTTACTTAAGCAAATTATCTTTGCAGCATGGTACACACTATACTGCCAAAATACCCAGCATCAGCAATCTTACTCTTGGCTTACTTAGTCTTGGCCTAAGTGCAAACATTTCTAAAGCCACATAAATTAAACCAGACTGTTCTGAGTAATATGAGTATTTAGCTTTAAACTCATTCTCTGATTTGCAGTGAAACACGTTCTCCAAGTATGAAAACTTGCAGTTCTTTAACAGCAGCTTCAAGGGACACTGTGAGACCAGGCCAAGTGAGCCAGAGGATTTGTACTTCAGAAGCACATGAACCACTTTGAACAGTTTAAGAGATTTTCTTATAATAATTTGTAGTCGTTTATTTTTTAGCCTCTGAATTACCCAGAACATCAAATTAAAAAATGTGCTTCCATTGTATCCTTAGATAATAAGAAAAATTTCATTTTTGTTCCTTGATTGAGTTGACCTTGCCTGGCATACCTCATTATAAAATTGAAACACTTCACCTTCATTTGGCATATGAGCATCACCCTCAGCTAAGAAAACAAAGATCAAGAGCCTTAATGTTAGCTATAAGAGATACAAAAATAAAGCTTAGCCACAAAGAAATAACTCCTGTCTCAAAGAAATATTTATTTCATTCATTTATTTCTCTCTCAGTCTGTTACCTACAATTTAATGAAGAAACATTTTTTTTAAATAAACTCAAAATTAGAGGTTCTAAATGATTAAGTGTCTATTTTTCCTCCAACTTCCCAATTAAAATTTCCCCTGTTTTTACTTTAAAATAAGAAATAGCTGACCAGGGTTAAGACATGTCTCTAAGCCCAGTTTGATTTCCAGATTAAAAAATATTTGGGTCACACCAATAAAGGTGTGAATAAAGGTGAAGTCCAGGACAGTGAAAGCAGACCTGAGTAACAGCATCACTATCACTGTTGTGGATGCACAGGGACCTCACAGGGTGAGGACACTTACAAAAATACACAATTCCACATTCCCCAAGGAAAGGGAACATCTTCAGTCAGGTCTCTTATGCTTTAAAGATACTGAGAGCAATAAGATTTGGTGCAACTGGTTTGTAATGTGTAGACCAGGTACCACAGGACCAGGAGCTGCTCTCCATGAGTCAGCCAGTTCAGATGGACCCACCAGAGGACACAGCTGAGCCCCACAACCAAAATGGTGTTGCCTCTGGGAAAATATATTTAAGAAAGGGCAAAATACAGTACAACAGTGAGGAATGAGGGGAAAAAAGTGTGAGAAACAGCCCTGCAGGCACCAAAGTTAGAGCAGAAAGAAGGTGAGTATGTTTTCCAGACATCAGAACAAAAATTCCCTTGAAGCCCTTGGAAACACCACAGTGGAGCAGATATCCACACTCCAGCTCAGAGAGGAACCCACGCTGGAGCAGGTTTATCCTGAAAAACTGCAGTCCATGGATCAGGCCCACACTGGAGCAAAGAAGTGAGAGGAGAAAGGAGCTGCAGAGAAGAGCTGTTATGGATGGACCACAACCCCCACTTCCCATCTCCCTGAGCTACTCAGAGGAAAGGCAGTGGAAAAGTTGGGAATGGAGGAGTGAAGCTGAGCCTGGAAAAGAAAACAGGCAGGGCAGAGGTGTTGTTTTGCATTTTGTGTTTGTTCCTCATCATTCAAACCTATTTTAACCTGCAAAAGATAAATTAATTTTCCCCAAGATGATTCTATTTTTTCCTGTAAAAATAATTGGTGAGCAATTTCCCTGTCTTTTTATTTTGCACTGTGAGCTTTTTCATCCCATTTTCTCCACTTGTCCTATTGAGAAAGGGGATTGAGAGAGTGCCTGGCTGGGAGCTTGACCCTCAGTAAAATTAATCCACCACAAGCAGGAATTTACAGCACTTACTTAAGTCATTACCAGAGCAGAGGAGGGCAAACAACATTAGGCAAATATCTATGCTGGGAACTGCCCACCTCTAGGAACTTTTCCACCTCTGTTCCATCACCTAGTGAAAGTAATTAATGGAAACCATGGGATATTTTTTTATACTATTGGACTTAAACCCTAGAACAACACAGAACATCACTCCATCTGCATAAGAAGCTAAAGGCAGCTATTGCCAGCTAAAAGACAAACTCAGAATCTGAGCTGTGACTGTGTTGTTGTGAGTGCTTGGGCAGCGTGCCACCTGGCCAAAGCAGAGACTGCAGACTTGGATCACATATGGGGTACATGTGACACATGCAATTCTGTTTGTAAATATAAAAAAAAAACCCTTTTGTTCCTGAATAAACTTCTTGACCATGTGATTTCTGATAAAGATTTTCCAAGTATTCTTATGTGTGTTCTTGGACTCACAAGTACAGAGTAGCAAGGAGAGTTTTTCACTGCATCTGAGTTCAGAGAGCTGCTGAAAGGTCCTATTTACCATCCACACACACCTATCTTTTCACTCACAGGCTTGAGCCCACAGGATAAGTTGGCTGACTCACTCATCTGATAGAAAATTAATCCCCTCTTCCCACCCACATGCTGAGAATTGTAGTTTCTGTCAGCAGTGAGCTGCACCAACACATCCCTCAGGGAAGCTGCATGAGGATGGATGATACAGGGCAAGAGGAGGGAAATAGCCTGGGCAGCATCTCAAAGTTATATCAGGTTAGGTGTGAGGGGAAGCTGCACCTCAGCAAACATCTGAACAAACGCTTAGTGATCTTACAGGTGAATATTTTATGATTTTTATCTACAGTACCTTCAAAATTAGTGTCTATGTGATATTTCTATGTTTTTTTTTTCACATGAATTTGGAATGGATATATATCTGTAGGTAACAGAAAAACCCCAAACATCAGTTGCTGCCTGAAGGTAAGTAGAAAAGCCCTATTTGTCTATTCCTACAATTAGACTTAGAATCACTTTGCTTATTTACACATCTTTCAGACCTGTTATTAGAGTAAACACACACAGATTCTACATACCCAAATGAGTAGATACATCAAGGTGCTGTAACTGGTCACAGCCAGAAGAAAACACCCTGTGAGATCCACTCCCACTGTTAAAAATAGGTGTTTGCATCAGTGGTTCCTGATTCTCTGCTACTAGTAAATGGTAAATGCTATATGATGTGATCAATTACAGTTCTTACTGGGAACTTATTAAACTCCAGCATAAATTTTCATCCAAAGCAGTGTATTAATAGTAGATTTTATAATTTAAGGAAATGAACCATATATCTAGTTCATCTATGACTATATTTTCTTCAAAAGTATTTTCTGATGCAACTACAATTTAATCTTAGTAAAATTTCATTGATCCTTCCAGCAACAAGAGAACTTAAAAATATCAAAAAAGTTCTCAGTTCCAGAAGCTACTGACATAACTTTAGTCTGTTAGAAACATACATATGCACATTGATTTAAATTGTGAAAAAATTAAATGAAACAAAATTGATGAAAAGGCTTGTGTCCTCCAAAAAGGTTAATCTGCATTCTTCCTTGAAGAGCTAAATAGTGGTAAGACTTAGTGTAGATATATGATCTGATAACCAAGAAAACTGGAAAATTTGATCACAGAAATAAGGGAAACTCATGAGGAAATCACGTTTCTTTCCTTGTGAATTCATCAAAGATTCTGTTTTATCATTGTTCAACAAAATCCAATGGTCTGAAATTGTTGAACTATTAGGGAAATGGGTACACAGTGTAACATCATATTCTTGTGCAACATGTCCATGAGAACAGTTACTTACTAAAATATAATAGAAAAAAAAAGTCAGTTGTATTATGATATATAAGATTTGGTTTTGGTCAATATTACACTAATTTATTACAAGATTAGGATTGTATTAGTGGTATGTGCGAAATAAGATATTTTATAGCATCAGGATTTTCTACCAAAATAAATCTGTAGCAGACTCTGTGGCAAAAAATTGGCCATTATTTTTAATACATTTTGAATGTTGATAATCTCTATATTATATGATTATTGTTATAATATTATATGAGATTTTGGTACTTTAGGAAGATTAGGCTAATCAAAGCTCCTAAATCACATTCACTGAATAGATTTCTAAACGTATTTCTCATTTATAGAAGCTGTTACATCTACATATATCATTCCAACAAATAATAACATCAAGTCTAGCATTATATTTACTTTTCCTTTTTCTTTATTTTTTTTCAGATGACCCATCAATTGCTTTCATCTGAGAGTTCTGCATAAAACCACAGGCTGATGATATGTCAGCTTTTTATTTGCTAACATTTCCTGGAAGAGACTTAGAAACTTAAATTTATTTTGACAAATATTCTTCTTAACTTGTTCATCCTTCAGTTAGCCTTTGACAGATTTATTCTTTTAAAGAAGTTAAAAAATAATAAAATTAAGATAGGTACCCAAAGAGATTTTTAAAGAAGTCCCTTTCTTCCCTCTCCCTCTTTCTCTTCTGGCTTTCAATAATGTCAGCTGTACAGATACCTTCTAAAGCAAACAGCCACTATTAAAAGTGTTTACACAAATTTAACCTGTGGAATATCCCATTCTCCTTAAGAAGTAGTGAATAACTTAAATGAAAGACCTAGCATATTCATCTTAAATTAATAAGTTAAGGTGTCCAATTCTCATTTAAATGAAGATCAAAGACAAGCAATTAAATATACATGCAAATTATGGTTCTTGCAAATTACTAGATATGTGTTTTGATACCTTAAAGGAAACAACTGTAAATAAGATCAAAGTTTATTTATTAGCAGGAATGGAGAAAGAAAAATCTCTAAAGAAAGCATGAACTAGAGGATTTGCAAGAGTTGAAAATGTAAGTATCAATATACAGTTAACATTTTTTATATATTTTTAAGGCAGTTTGTTTGTTTTTACAGTTTTCCACTGAAAAGACTGTCCTGAAAGTTACAGTTCAGGGCCCTGTTTGTCAGCTGAAGCTTTTAAGTCCCTGGAAGGGCATTGCCTGTGAGAATACCAAAGATTCTTGGATTAGTAAAGTGATCTAGCTGGAATGAACATCACCACCAAGCAGTCTTTTAAAGTGGTTGTGGTTTTCTAAGGATGACAAAATTAATCTTTTCCTGAAATGAGGTCAAAATTCATGAATCAGTGAGTCTAGAGGAACAGATCAAGTTGCCTGAGGAAGGTCACACACTTTTTTGCCATGCTGCCAACACCAGGTCACCTAACACCTTAACACACTTTTTCTTACTTGGTATGACATACTGGGGAGCAGCCTAGCAGATGCAGCCTTAAATTCTGTAAAGGATTAGGAGAAGAAAGTTGGAGCTCACACATCACACACATATGCTGCACCACCTGCTCTTTTCTGTAAGAGGAGTAGCACAAGCACTGACATTTCTGGGAAATTAGCTTTCTTGGTTTCTGTATAAATATTCAACATACGAAGTGCAACATGTTGTGCCAAAGCAAATATTTGCCCTTTTCCCCTTCTTACCCCCCACTTTTTCATATATCACTAGAAAATCCAAATACAGATTTGGTTCACTCCAAGGTGAGTTTAGCCTTTGTTATCAGGGTCTTGTAACCCACAGCCTTGACCTCTCTCTGGACAACACCATAGGATTTCCTTTACTCTTCTTCCTTATCTTGCTCATGTGGCTTAGAGGCTTGAACCCAGACCTGCTTTGTCTCTGGGGACTTGTATGACCGTCTTAGGGCTGTTGCCCAAACTTACCGCATCTCACTGGTCCTGGTTTGTCCTCCTTGCTCAGGTACTGCCAGACTGCACCTTTGCTGGTGAGGCCATTGCTCCTCTCTGCTTCACCACCACTGGCTGTTGTTTACATTTTGCTTCATGAAGCAGCCCAACCTTGAAGTTCCTCAGCTTCTGTTTGCTATTTTTCTTTTTCGCTGTAATTTATTTATGATTATTATTCAGCAGACAGCTTCTCAGCTAAAGCTAAAAGGTCAATTTATGGAGATTTGGTTTCTGTTATTCCCAATTCAGCAACTTCGTGAAAGACCTATTAGACACATATTGAATAAAGTATTGCTCAGTGTACTCAGTGGGTTGTTGATCTGCATTGTCTCTTATTAAAGATCAGTAGTAGGGAAGTATGGAAGGAATTACTATTTATCCACAGAAAAGCAAAACTTCCAGCAAGATGCCCAAGGTCTGGTAGAAGTATAAAAAGACACAAGGAGGGTGGAAATTACCCCAGCAAAGTATAATTTAGGAATCGGTGTGCTTAGCAAAACTCAGGGACACTTGTGTTGTTCAAAACTTCCAGCAAGATGCCCAAGGCCTGGTAGACGTATAAAAAGACACAAGGAGGGTGGAAATTACCCCAGCAAAGTATAATTTAGGAATCGGTGTGCTTCCTTGTAAAAACTTCTCTATTTTAAGGTGGAAAAGAACTGTGTCACAATATCTGTGATGTCACAATGATAAAAAATACTCTGCAGAGAATGTTTGTTTCTTATACAATAGGCATGAGCTGCAGCAAGTCCAAGAGTTAGTCCTAAATATTCTCATGGATGGAATAATCATGACCAATCAAAACATTGTTTGCTCAAAGGCAATTTTATCTCCTGATTAATGGTGTTAATGAATTGGAAGAGCTTCTCCAAGCATCAGAACAGAACAACACAAACTCAACCTTGTAATGATCTTCTTTTACAGTTTTTCTTGTAAACAAACGTGTTGATGAGGACTGTGATTTTAGGGATGAGCTTCTGGATGAAGCAGAGGATTGTCACTCTTGCTACTGTTTTGTACCAGCAGTTTGAGAAGGAAGAAGGTCAAGACAATTCTGCCAGAGTGGCACTGAACACTAAACACTTACACTGTAGATTTTTCTAACATGAAAAGGAATATTAATTTTAAAATGAAGCAATGCTTTAGGGGTTAAATTCTTGTGAGATGAACAAATCTTGAATACTTTTGAAGGAGCAGGATGTCCACATGACACGTTTTCATGACTACACACTAATCAAACTAAATGAGGCTGGTGGGGCACTAAGATGCTGCTGCTCAGAGAATTCAGGTTATCTAACATAGTTTTCAAATCCAAAACATATGCTAGGTAGGCATTATAAGGCTTAAATTACAGAGCTACTCTAGACCACAAGTAATTTACTCAGCTCTTTGGTTAATGTGCTTTTATATCTCTGTCTGACATGCCACACCTCTGAATGTGTGAAAGAAAAGAAACTCAGAAAGAAAAGCACAGTGAGGGTTAGACACTAGGTGGTGTGGAAGAGCCAGCTGGTAGGAAAGCATATTTGAGTTGACTAATATTCACGTTTTGTTGCAGCTGATGTGGCAGGATTTGTTCATCATGATTTATCTGGTTCTCTAGACTTGATCAGCTACTTTGATTTAGTTTTCATGTCTGTAAATGCATATTGATATGTTGTTCCAAGTCGTACTTCTTTCTCCTTTGTATGGAGTTACAAATGTATTTTCAGAAGTCAAAACAACCTTGAAATGCTATTTCACAACAGAAAAGTTTCTATAACCTGAACATATAGATCCTGAAATATGCATTCTTCCAAAGGAGCATATTTAATCTTAGCCTATGCTTAGCACAGAGTATAGAAGGATTATATTCTTTTTATTTCTCTTTTTTTTTTCCCTTAATAATACAACATGAGAGAAAAAGAAATCAAGTGATAGTGTCTCGCCAGAAAGTGCTTTAACCATTGTAAATGTGTGGACATCTTTCCAAATATTAAATATAAATGTTAAGTCAAAATTAATTCTATTCAACTCTGTTGTTTACAATCTCTCTGCTTAGAAGGCGAGCAGATGTAAATAAGTGATCTCACTAAATTAGTGACAATATGTTACTGCTTCCTTTTTACATAGAATAAGAATTCAAAAACACGATTCCTAAATATTATTTATTCACTGTCTTCTGTTTTAACTAAATTAGCCTGAAAATTACATGCAGCTACACTTACAATAAACAGGTATTATACTGCAAAATGTGTACACTAAAGTCTAACTCAATAACATTTTCTGTGTTTGAGGGTAAAATTCACTTAAGGGGCATCTCAGTTTTAATTTTATTTTTAAGGTAGGTGTTCTTTAACAAGTTGATCTCAAAAGTTTTGGAGGCTAATTTCTATTAACTGTTCAAAGCTATATTTCTAAAATTATACCATTATTTCTATGACCTAGAAATCCATAACAAATATATTACAGAATCAGCCTCTCCCTAGATATAAAGTGACATTTCCAGCTCAAATGAGCTTTTGTGACTTAAGTCATGTGTATTTTGGTATGATAAATGGGGTCCAGTTTCCAAACATATAGAAAACATTAAGAACATTAAAAACCTATATGATACTTTCAAATACCTCAATTTTAATGAGTCTGTGCTTGTTAAAAGGAGAATTGGGGTGATTTTTAGATAGACTGGTCATCTATCCCTAATTTAGTAATTCATCATAATGAAAACAAAAATAAAGTCATTGACTTTGACACTTGCTTAGCATCACAGACACTACTGCCAAAAGAGTCACCATCTTCACAAGAACTGAGACTTGGCCTTAGGAGAGAAAATTGCAGATGAAACTGGGCACAGAGCTCTGTGAAGTTGCTTGCAACAGTGGCACTCTGTCCATCCATTCCTATCCTGTTCAAAGGAACTCTTGGATTGCATCAGAGCTATCAGAGTACTGCTGCAGGCACTGATGCAGAGATGCAAACTAGGTGTAGAAAAAAAAAAAACAAACCAAAAGCATGGGAAAGAAGGAAAGTGAAGTTGGCAAACACTGCAAGAAGTAAAACAAATAAACATCCTTCTCTCAGCAAACCACACAATATATATGGCAAACCAAATGAAAAATGACTTCCAAAGACTATTTTTATTTAACAGTGCATACTTATTTTATTTGACATATTTATAGCTCTTTAATTCTCTCCATATCCTAATAACAAGCCTGTTAATATGCAGGGTATAAACTACAGTACTTTGTGGTAATTGGCTAATCAATCAAGAAAATTCTCATTTATACCCACACTCCCATCGTCTAGGGAGGTCATTTTAATATTCTGCAAATACCCTTAAGCAAACCCCAGGGACAAATGAAGGAAAAAGTGCTATAAACAGCTAGTTTCCTATAGCAATGTATAATGTTTATACTCTGCTGTTAAATACTGTAAGTTGCTTTTAGTGAGCCTTTTGAGAATAATGAACATAAATGTTACATATACAACCATATGGTTTCTACATATGGACAGGCTGCAATTAATACTGGAAACTATAACTTGCCTCTTAGTTATGTTATTTATTGAGGTGATCAAAGTTAATTCATTTGCAGTGAGTATCTGCATACACCCACCTGTAGGAATAACTACTCCTGTGCTTAAGTTCTGGTTATACAGAATGAAGCCTATATGTAATATATGATCAGCAGGAGAAATATTTAATGTCAAGAAAATTGTTAAAAATACTGTGCTGTAAACACAGAATGGTAGGGGTTGGAAGGGATCTCTGGAGACCACCTTATCTAACTTCCCTGCCAAAGCAGATTCACCTAAAATATGTTGTCCAGCATTGCCATCAAGTAGGTTTTGAAATCCTCAATAGAAGGAGACTCCACATCCTCTTTGGGCAGCCTATTCCAGTGCTCCATCACCCTTGCAGTAAAGAAGTTTTTCCTCATGTTCAGATGGAACTTCCTGTGTTCCAGTTTGTGCCTGTCACCAGGCACCACTGAAATGAGCCTGGCCCCGTCTGCTTGACACCCACACTTTGTTATTTCTAAGTTTTGAGAAGATCCCCTCTCAGTCTTCTCCACACTAAACAGATCCAAGTCACTCAGCCTTTCCTCCTAAAAGAGATGTTCCAGTCCTATCATCATTTTTGTAACCTCCATTGAACTCTTTCCAATAGTTCACTGGTTCTTTTGAACTGGCAAGCCCAGAACTGGACACAGCACTCCACAGGTGGCCTCACTAGGGCAGAGCAGAGGTGGGGAGAACCTCCCTCAACCTGCTGCCCACACGCTTAATGCACCCCAGGATGCCACTGACCCTCTTGACAACAAGAGCACATTTCTGGCTCAGCGTTAACTTGTGATCCGCCAGTGAAATAAGATCTAGTTTGATTTTTAGCAGAGCAGTTAGTATGTGAAATCTTCCATATAACATCTTTTCAGTAAAAAAACGTACAGAGCAAATGAAGCTTAGTGTAATTGTATATATATGGGCTTAGTAATTACGTGTGTGCATATATAGGCTTAACAGTGATGAAAATCGAACAGCATATTGGAGAGTTCTCTTGATGGCAATATCTGAAGACAGGATAAAAAAGGTTTGAAAAACTCTTTTTCTTTGTACTGTTTATATTATTTAACGATGTGGTATGACACAAGTTTCCATCACAGTAGATTGTGGGTTATCCAAGTGGCAGCCAGGACAAACCTGAGGGAGAAAATTAAATATTCTCCTTTATGTGCCTTCCCTTCCTCCACTGTTTGCCTTTGTTCAGTTTAAAGATAAATATTTCACTGGCAGTACACTTCATTTGGCCACTTGTGTTTCAAGTCTCCATCCTGCAAAGATTTAAATACACTTAATATACCTGCATACCCTATTCATTTACAGTGTTTCATTCATCCACTGAGTAAACATGCATGGACTAGAGAGTAATTTTTACTAGAAAACCTAAAGTTAATATTTAAAGACAGTTTAAAAAGTAATTTAGGAGTGTAGTATTGAAAGGTTCTTGTAAGTACATAATGTCTGTTTCATCATCACTACTAAACCAAATTCACTTTTGACTATTTAAATGCCATCAGTTTTTGTCCTTTTTGTTTTGTTTCCTATGTATTGTACTTTTTAACCTACATCATTACATAGATAACATTGTTTGGATAAATTGATAAACCCAAATACCCATAACACATGTCTATAGCAATAGTTTAGGCAACAACTAAAATTTGATTCTTATAGTACATTGACTATCTTTAAAACCAAAAGTGTCTTGTTCAAATGTAAGTGCTTACTCGCTTACCTCTGGTTTGTGTGATGGCTGAGTAAATCATGTGTAACTCTAAAATGAAGTGCCAGGGCTGATAGATTTCTAACAATTGCCCTGACAGAGAGACACAAGTGATTAACATGGCAATGGTTTTGAAAAGCCTGTGTTATAGTTTCCCTAGCAAAGCTGGAGGAATATGCAAGCAGATGAAAAATCTAGATCTAGCCTTTCATGTCAACTAATAACATCAGTTCTTTTCTGTTGAAAATCTGATGAAAGCTCATGCAATAACTGATGCATAGAGCAGCCAGTCTGCAGGGCACCTAGAGCATTACCTTTGGGGACACTCATGCCACTCTCACAGCAACAAAACAGTCACACAAGGACCTTGGTTCTGGGCACGAGCAAGAACACGCGACAGGATCACACCCTTTCCTTTCTAAATATATCTCTGTACTGAAGAACTACCTTATTACAGTAATTCTACTAACATCTCTTTTGCAGGAGGGAAAAAAATCTAACAAAACAGGTCTACACTCACTGCTCTACAGGAAACCAGGAGGTACTGCTTAGAGATTCTTGTCTGGGGAGCTGGGCTCCTCTGTTCTGTCCTAGCAACACCTGAAAGGCAAACTTGGCCTATGTCTGAATTTTAAATTCTTTTTTCTACATCTTCCATGTAAAAATGGAATTAGGGTTAAAGCAGACTGAAGACCCACAGTGACTGCCATGTAAAAAAAAAAACCTTTGTTCTGTTGTGAGCACAAAAGAAAATTCCCCATCATCTTTCTGCCATGCAGAGCTGATACCATTTAGCAACTGACGTGTGTGAGGAAATCTCACCAGAAACGCACAGACCCTGTATGGCATTATTCACTGCCTGAAGTAAAAAGGATTTTAATAAAAAGAGAACAAGCCCATGCAGCCATACCTGAGCAGTTATGGCAAAACAGTGCTCTACAGGAGACCTTTTGTGCTTTTTTTTCAGATTTACTTTTGATTAATTTTCTACCTATAAACACACTTACCTGCTTTCAATTGTATACTTAACTCACAGAGAATCACCAGTAATAAGGAAAACCCTTGTAGAGTGCATCAAATGGATTTACTGAAAATCAACCAAACATATAGAAGAGAACTCATTTTCAGCTGTTTCAGGGAATCAATTTGCCAGTTACCATAAATGAGTATTTTTTTTTTTTTTTTAAATTCATGGGTAAGTACAAATAAATATGGCAGATTAGTCTAAAATTCAGAGAGGGAATAGGTCAGTCCAAGAAAATATCCCCTGGAGCTTTTTGGTGCAGAAAGTCACCCCTGCACGGTAACTGTATTAGCTCTCAGGAGTCTCTAAGAAAGTGAGGAAGGTATGACACACTCCTCAATTATTTTTGGCTTGAACAATCCTGGCCCAAAGAAGATACTGAATGAACAGTTGTGGTTTTGTTTTGTTTTTTCTCACTGAACTCAGAAGAATGAGAAAATGAGAAGTAAATTTGAAAAGGAAAAACACTTGTCTGCCATAATATTCTGGGGGTTAAGGGATTGTTTATTGGAAACTGTAGATAATCATATGCAAACTTCACTATAATATTAATCAGCAAGTTGAAAGCTTGCTAAATATCCCACTTTGACAAATTAGCAGAGTAACTTCTATTACTCTGTCTGGTTTTGAGCATGAATATTAAACTTGACCTTAGCAAGAACTCTGTCTTTGTAACTCTTTTTAGGCAGGAATAGGCATCTTCTAATAGTGTACGTGCAAGAGCCAGAAGCATTATGCACAGGAAGCATTGCCCTGTGCTCTGAATGTGGCAGCTCCTGGGAGCAGCCCATTTCAGACTTTGATGCCTTCCTTTCCCCAAGGGAATGAGTCCATTTCTAACTAGTCTTTGCACTTGAAGATTTTAGTTTGGAGAACTGTAGCAATGCCACATGCTTCAGAGATGAGTCTGACACCTCTTGCCACCTTTGTATTATGTGTGTCTCTCTCATCCAGTTTCAGGCATTGTTACATCCCACAGCTGAATGTGGCAGCAATGTGACTTTTTATTTCTGCTACCAATTAATCTGCCATCTCTTTTTTCTTGTCTTGAGGTCTTTCAGTTCCCTGTGAGCATCAGAATGTTATCTGTCACAAAAGAGTGTTTACAGATTACTGGTTCTTACCCACAGAAACTCAGCACTTACTCTTTTTTCAGGTCTTTATCAAAACTAACTTGTTGCTCTCAGAATTATTATAAAGATCTAGTACTGTTGAGGCTTTTATTTAGCTTCTCTTTCATTAACATACTCGTCCTCTATAATTCAGAAAGTTTTTTAAAAGAAAATTTAAATATCCCACTTACAATGAAAAAAAAACTAATTCTAAATAAAATCCATGCATAAATTTTGTTCACTGAAGCTGTTCTACATCTTTTTAATCAAATATTTTAAGACACTCTAGAGTAAGCAAGGGTTACTTCATTTGTTCTTCTGAAGAAGACATAGAAATATAATGTCACACCAACTCTGTACAAGGGGTCAATATTCATACACCTTGCACTACACTTTGCACAGTAGGGAAAAACATAATGTGCCAATTAAGAAGCTAAAGATTTTTTTTTTAAAAAGAGGAAAAAAAAAAAAAGCAATTACTTTAATGCTGTTTCTCTAACTGCCAGGGTCAGTCTGTGCTGTGAGAGGTGTCCTAACGTGCAAGGAGAACCTAAATTTCATCCAAAGGAAAACCAAAGACAAACTTTTCAAAACATAGGTCATCCCAATTTGCATGTCACTAAGAAAAATAAAAGCAGGGTAGAGATGTGCTGCCTCTATGTGCAAAAGATAAGTCAACCAAACTATTAAACCATTGTTTTTTTCCTGCATTAAGTACCATTAAGACCAAAAATGTTGACTTATTCCATTCATCTGTTTCTCCCAATACTAAACCTAAGTTCATTTGCAAAGAGACATGTTAAGCTAAGTGTCTCTACTTAGCCCATCTCTGGGGCTAAACTATAGCAGTTGTTCTATCATCTGACAACCCCTTCCCAGCAGAGAAAGGGCATTGGGAAAAGGAAACAGGACTCATGGGTTAAAATGAAAACATATATAATGAGACAGCAAAACTAATGTTAATATTAGTGCAAATATAAAGTATACAAAGTTATACTCAGCCCAGCGAATGTACAGCAGCCACAATAAACAGGAAAGTGGTCCTCAGGAGTAGAAGGTTGAGCATGTAACTCCAAGGATAACAGAAAGCCAGAAAAGGAATAATAAGAGCTCCCATTCTCAGCAAATTTCCCTTTTATAATGAGCATGACATTTCTAGTCTGGGATACACCTGTAGCCAACTCAGGTCAGCTGTCCAGGCTTTTGCCCCTCCCACCTTAAGCTCCTGGATGACCTGAAGCTGCTAGTGGCTTGCAGACCACAGCTGGCCCAGGATTTTATCCCAGAGAAACAAGGACTCTATGACATGACAATGTTTCACAAGAGGGACCACACAGTTACACATGATCTTCAATTTCAAAGTTGTAGCCCTTTTGTATGGAAAAGAAGTCTAATAAAATGTATAGATGGTTATACCGAAAATGTAGAAGGAAGAAGCCTGAGGAATAATGAGCTTTTTTCATGCTGTTTGATCAAAGCAATCTTTTTTGATGCAAGCTTCAATATACACAGACAGAGGGAGCCCATGCTTTAAACACAGAATCCCTCCAAAACTGCATTGGTCTGTAGACCTTATACTATATAATAGAAAGAAAACCCCAACAAAACCAACAAATCACACAGACATAATATATGGCTTTTCTAATCAGCCAACAGCTGCAAAGACTGTAACTCATGTAAGAAATACAGTTTCTGAAGAGTAATCTCATACCCATTCAGAACTACCCTAATAGTTTAATGTCTGCCTGGACAGTAACAGTTGTGACATGTCCTATTTATAGTCTGACCTCTAAATTACTGATTTCTTAACCCTGACTTCTTCAGTCTCAGCCTGGCTACCAGGCAGTATTTAAAACATTTCTTAAACTGCCATCTTTCACAGTCTGGGAGGAGTTTATTATGTAGCATTCTATCTCCTTTCACCTGGAATCAGCATTCAGGACTAAAACCTTTCACGTACTCTTTTGTTGCTGATGTTCTGCAAATTCACCCCCTCACTAATTCAGTTTTGCTTCTGAGCTTTCATTTTAATCAGAGTTCTGAAGGGACAGTCTTTTGGTTCTTAAGTGTTTTCTCCATGTTAAAAATGTCTTCATTATTTATCCATTTATTTGGTTTTGCCTAGAAAATGTTACAGCAAGTGAATGGATAGAATCCCATTCCTCCACTGCACACGTCCTCTCCTCCTGCACAGGTGCCTATGACCTTCTGCCTGGCAAGAGGCCCATTTGCTTTCTTCTTTTTCTTTCTTTCTTTCTTTTTTTAATTTTTTTTCATGTAGAACCAGTCAGCCTTCAGCCACAGTAAACAGTCATCTCTTTGCCTTCATTCTTGGGAGCCCCAATGCAATTTCATCACCACGCTCCACAAATAGTTCCCATTACCAACGGGAGGAAAATTGATTCCAGACTGTAAACAAGATAGTACTTTATCACCACTTTTAATATGAAATAATGAAGGTTTAAAAGATATTATTACTTAATTTGCATCACATGCAAAATGAGAAATTGTCTTGCTTTGATTTCAGCTATTCAGACACCCTTTTGAAATGTCTTGATGCAATTGATCATAATGTTAATTGATAGCTGGCTGCTGTAAACATTCATTTCTAACATTATTAGGGCTGCATTTGTTTGTTCAAATATCATTTATGTAAAGAACATGGATACTTTTTAACCTTATGAATGCAGCCTTTGTTTTAACAAAAATTTCCAAAGACCATTAATGAAAAGTCTTATACAAATAAAACAGATACATTCTCAATCTCTGAAAGCTGTGCTATATAGATTATATGGTGGTGCTAAACCTCAGCTTCTGCAGTCAGGATATGAGTAAATGCCAGAGACATTACTGGGAGGAATTCATGCTGTATTTGACATTTAGATTCTTTATTTCGTTCTAGAAATGGTAACATTGCACAAATCACAGTGTAAATAGTTTGGGCACAGTCAAAAGATCTGTGTGTCAATACAGTATTAATATAAAGTATAGAAAGAATACAGTATTACTATAAGTTATTGTAATTAAAAGTAAATGGAATTTTAAAGAAAAATTACTATTTTTAATTAAAAAAAAGGGGCCACTCTTTATTTAAACTATTTCACTGAAAATGCTTCTTGTACTATCAGAATTAAATCATGAAAAATAAACCATCTTATTGTTCAGCTCAACCAAAATCACACTGCTTTTATGCAGTCATTTTAACATGATACTCTCTCCTTAAAGAAACAAAATATTTCCAAGAAATAGAGAACCAATTTCATCCCAATATGCAATGATCTTTTTGTCTTGGGCAAAACTCAGCATAACGGCTTTAGTAGTGTAATATTTCTTGGGCAGAAATCCAATAAGAGGGAAACCAAGTTAGTCAGTTATGAAAGCTGTCTGTCTGGAGACATGCTATGAAACAACACTTGAGCTTTCTGTTTACTTTGGTGGTATTTATAGTTATGGGTATGCATTCGTGGCTTGCTCTTGCTAAATATTTCTCAAATGCAGTTGCTATAATAGGCAACACAAATCATCTTAACTTCAGCAGTATTGTTTTTCTAAGAAAGAAAAAGGAGAGGTAATGGACGACTTTTGTTGCTGTTCACTTTGCTTCTACATCTTATTCTTCAGTGTCCTGTTGCTTTATAAATAATGCATTTATATTACTTTCTATAAAGGTATTCCCCATTATTATAGTACCTGAACATCCCATATAGGAATGCTTTTATACTCATAGTTTCCTTTGAGATGGAAAATAAATTTAATCCTGCTGTAGAGCTCTGGAGCCTAGTTTGCAGTGGGAGAGTCAACTATTTTTTTAAAAGCAGCACCCCAGCTAACCTCAAGACCATGCTGTCCAAATTCCTATATTGCAAGGCCATGAATGAATTCAGGGATTCATTAAAGTGCCCTCCAGACCATGCAAGAATCTGTATGTTCATGCAGCAGGCAGACAACAGGGCAGCGCAGGCAGGTGTCAAAAGTCTTGCAAAAAAGGACATTATAATTCTGGTCATTCCTAAAGGCATAGATATAACCCAGCACATCAGTTGACAGGACCACCAGGGATCAATGGCAGACCAGGGAAATAATTTCAGACCTCCCTAACACAGGCTGACATCAAGTCATTCTCTCTTTTCTTTTTTTCAGACTGCCACTAGCTATGTATACAGAGCTAGTATGGAATTCATGTTTCCTAAGATCTTACTTAAACTACTCAACACCACCACATTTTTTTTTTTTCAAGTTGATTCAAATAATACAAATATCTGCACATAAAAAGAAAACCAACCAACCAACCAAAAAAGAATCCAACACTTTAAATAGTCTTTCAGTGTTCAAAAATAGTCTTAGAATCCAAATCAGTCTATCAGGCCCCTTTCACCTCTGAAATAACAAAATTAAAACCATAAGCTACAAAACAAACAAATCACAGATAATCATTTACAACAGCCCTCATCTTTAAGTTTTTATTGCCTGAAATGTAACTTCCTATTTGCAAGCACAACCCTAGAAGTAAGTCACCTTGCTGTAAAGCTCTTGTAATGGATGAGTAGGACAAGATAAAATAAAAACAGATTTAACTATGGAGGGATTAGAAGCCACTGCAAAAATATTTGTTGTACCGTATTTCACAACTGCCCACCACTGAATACTGGCAAATAAATTAAGAATTCTGCCCATTTTGTTCAGCAGCACATAGGGCAGAGGTATTTTACAGCTCTGGGGCTGCTTCCTGTTAAAAACTGTCTTAGTCCAAGGACTCCAAGAGTTGCAGGGTTCTGAGATGGCCATTTCCAAAGGCTGCTCAGCTCCTTGAAGGGATGGATCCCTACAAAATGGAAGTCAAAATCTTCACAAAGCCTGCTGGTTCAGGAGTCTGGATGCCTTAGTCTACATGTAGACTAAGCATTTGGTTTACCCAAACACTGTGCAAGATGAGATTTTTCCTATATTTCTCCAAGACTATACTCCATCAGAGTTTTCAGCACAGAATGCTACCTCTTAGGGGCAGGATCTTGGTCCCTCTGCACGGCCAGGTCAGCTGAAAGACCTGGGAAGGGAGAGAGGGAGAATCCAACACCTGCCCATAAACCTTACCAAACCTGAACTTCCAAGACGGTTGCTTAAGATAATATTATGATCAAAATAAAATGGCTTATCTCAGAAATATCTGAGCATGGATGACAGTGAAAATAGATATTTATCAGAATTTGAAACATGAAAACTATTCTGAGGTTCTAGCTACAAAAGAGCTGGCTCAATCACATTTCAGCTACATTTTTCTTTTCAAATAAACTGAAGGGTCAGAGGAGGGAAGGTAAGTGGGCTTCTCAAAAGCTACAGTGCACCCAGTTACTTTGTGTTGAACTTAAACACCTTGATGTTCCACCTCAACAACAGGATGGATCCTCTGGGCTGGTACCATATTCCTCCTATACCACATAATAATTCTGGGTAAGAACGTGGCTCTGCACATGGCTTGCCTTGAGTGGGCAAGGTGCTCAAAAAATTATTTAAATCCAGATTTGGTGCATGCTCAAGACTGGTCCTCATAAGGTCCAGACAAGCTTTCCACGTGGGAGAGACTGATGGCTGCATTTCATCTCAGCAGGATTCATGGGGAAGAGTCATCTGCCATGAAGGAACTGTAGGTGTCTACACACCATATATCTTTTAATATTCAAAGTGACCAGCATCAAGTGAACGATATGGAAATAGTGAAAAAATAAATAGTAATAAAATATATTAAATATCTATCATTCAATTTTAATACAATTTATAACA